>NW_016107778.1:1547352-1586580 GCF_001604975.1 Cebus imitator | reverse complement strand
GTGCCACATTTTCCCTATCCAGTCTATCGTCGATGGGCATTTGGGTTGGTTCCAGGTCTTTGCTATTGTAAACAGTGCTGCAATGAACATTCACGTGCACGTGGTGTTGACTTTCTATGCTCGCTCTGGTACAACAGTTGTATGGCAGGCAGTAGGGAATTTATGTATCAGATGGCAAGAAATAAATAATGTTAGACCAGATGACCTCAACTTCAACCTACTATATTCTACAGTTCTGGGTAGAAGAGCAAGGTATCAAATCCAGGTCCTCTGCCTCATCATTCTAGGTTATTTGCAGTACACCTCTACATATGAGGTCCTTCAGAGCAGGTACTACATCTTATACATCATTTCTATGTTCTGTACCCAGCATGGCACAGAGTCAACATCGATGACTTAATTGTTGATTTAAAGGCAATAATAATCCCTTGTAGAATGGTGACTGTATTACAGGCACTGTTTTGACTGCTTTTCATCCATAAACTTACTTAATACTGGCAGCAAGCCTATAAGGTATATACTACTACCTGCATTTTGAAGACGTGGAAACTGATGCTCAGAGAACTAGATGAACACAGCTGGTAAGTTTTGGAGAAAGGATTCAAACCCAAGCAATCTGGCTTCAGTCCTACTCTTAACCATTCCATTACACTGCTTCCCAGTATGTAATGAATGCATACATGCATATTCTCCATTATCATAGTTCACTGACCCACCAAGAAGCACTACTTTCAAACACATATAGGAGACTTGATGGGAGAAATTAGTACAGAACCTACTTGGCTAACACTAGAATGTGCCCTAAACAGAGCAGGTAGGGCCCTGAGGCCACTGGAGCTCTCATCTATCTTTTTTTCTTCTTCTTCCCTACTCAGGTATTCCAAGTGGGGGGCCTCTCCTCCTATTGTTTGTGCTTACCAGCCGGAAAGCCTGGCCCCACCCAAGCCTCTATTTCCTTTGTTCCCTGACCAATTTTCTAGCTGGAGGAAAACAGTTCACTACTCCTTGGCTCATATCCTCCAAACCAGGTTTGCGAATGTGCCCAGCCCAGAAGAAACCACAAGCCCTAGCCCAAAGCCAATAGAGGAAGAAGATACCACTTCACTTGTTTCACTCTCCCACCCATCCTCTCATCTGAGGATGACAGGATGAGAGGAAGCATAGGGAAACAGCATCTCCTTGCTGTGACAATCATGATTTGCAAACTTCTCTCTACTTAAGCAACACAACTCCTGTCCATGGTGTGATGTGGATAAAAGTCAAAGACACCAGAAGCAGTGGAATGATTATCATAACAACTACTGCATTTGTTCAGCCCTTACTCTGGCACAAACTGTGCAGAGTACTGGCAACCATTGTCTCACTCCATATTCCCAACAATCCTGTGAGGTGCTCCTTGTATAAATGGAAACAAAGAGGTTAAATGACTTTCCCAAAGCCATGTAACTCCTAGGTAAAAGAGTCAATGTTGCTACAGAAGACTAGCTGTGCTCTTAAATATCACCCTCTACTGCCTTTCTAATGGCCTCTTGGGGCCCTTCAAGCTCTACTGTGTGGGCATTTAAGGATTGGAGGTAAGATTAATGGGAGTGTTACATCTTACCTGACCAATGGGCATCAGGCTCTGGCCCAACTCCTCTTGCTGTCTTGTGAGCCGAACCTCTCACCTTACAGAGGGTAGCACTGAGGACCAGAGAAAGAAATAAATGTGCTCAAGGTCTTTAGTAGCAGGGCTGCTCCCAACCCAGTATACCTTCTAATACCCCACAAGGCTGTCTTCCCTCACATGTCCCTCTGTCAGCTATTTACACAGAATCAAGGGGTCAGGCAATCCTCAGATGGAGGTGCTTCAGTTCTTCAGCCTTTTTGCTTAAATTTCAAGCCAGTTTTACAGCTTTAACATCTATGATATTTTCTTGATATTTGTGTTCTTTCCCCCCACCCAACAAACACGAAACAATTACGTTCTAAAATTGTGCATCCTTTTACATGACAGAGAACCTAGAGTTGGGGACCAGATGCTGGTAACTAACTGGAATTTTCTGGATTTTTCTGACATCAGAGGTACTCAAAGCCTAGGGCAAGGTAATACCAACAGGTAGATAAGCCTACAGGTTCCCAGGCTCTATACAGGGGCTTTTTATGACTAGGAACAACCTTATATGAAGGGATAATGTGAACAATAACCCCTGCATTTATGGCTCAGGACGTCTCCAAATGTCTGATCCCCGAAATGCTACCATTAAGTTCCACATTACTTCTGCTGCTGCTCTGCTTTTAAAATGCCAATCTCTCTGGAGAGTGAAAGGGTTGCTCAGGTCTCAGAAGTCTCAGTGTATCTTCTGACAGTTTGGGCAGACAGCATAAGTAGTCTGGGGTTGAGAGGCCACATAATAGTGAAGCAAGCATGTCAAAGACTGTGTTTACTCTTTGTGTTTTGCCAAAGGACCTTAAAAGCCATCTGGTCCAGCCGTCTCCTTCCCTCACTCCTCAGTCACTATTGCTAGCATCACTACCTAATGTTTACATCTTCCCTGTGACATCCACATATAGAAAAGATAACATTGAGTTGCACACTTCCAGTGACAGGTACCTCATTACCCTCGTGGCATCATTAGAAATGCTGTCTTTTTGTGGAGCTTAAACTTGTTAACCTGTAGCTTTCAGATACTTATATAGAGTATTCAATAAATACTTGTTTCCTCTCACTTTTCCTTCTACACATTGGAGGCACACAGACCCAACAGGGTGCTCCTTCTTTCCCATATCAGCTTTCCTTAAGCCAAAAGCCACATCTCTCTGAATTTTCAGTTTTGAAGCTATACAGTGTCATCTCCTTCAATCTCCACCTTACCTATCTGACCACACTTCTGGCTTGTTTAGGGCCTCTTTTACATGTGGGGCCCAGACATTTTTCTTATCTTTCATGCTCCCACTTTCTCCTTCATAGGACACTCACTGACTAATTTGCACATAAACATCTAAACACCATGGGAAACATCTGATGTGGGCAACCTAAAATAGTAAATATTGATAGGTACACTGATGCCTGGAGAGGAGAAAAATCATTGCTTATTAAAACAGTTTTCATTTGGCCAGTATATTTCCTTATAAACAATGTTTCTAAAAGTTCAGTCTGGACCACCTCAGTCAGAACCACAAGAAACTGAACCTCTGAGAGTTGGAACCAAGGCATCTACATATTTAACAAGCATGTTGAGTGATTCTGAGGCACACTGGAGTTTGAGAACTAGGGCTTAAGAATCAGAGAGCATTTCACCAATGTTGTTTTTCATTCTTTGAACATTTGTTGCTAATTAGAAACCAAGGCTCCTTCACCAAGCCTCATTAATCAACACCTTGTACAGCCTGACGTACCTCCCTGGCCTGAGCCCAGACAGCCCAAATAACCTTGAAGCAGTTTAAGATTCTTTACTTAAAGAAAAAAAGTTCTAGGGAACATTATCCAAATATCTAGACCTAGGTTTTGGGAAGCCACTATTTCAAAAATATAACCTGACCTGAGAACTGCTATTGCTTCTCTGCATTATCAGTCAGAATACATTCCTTCTTCATGAGACATCTTCCTTTCTCAAAATCAAATTTCAAAAGCACAGCACAAAAGCATAAGTGTCAACCTAAATGTTCCTGCCTTGCCTCTTTAGATTATCTGTCTTATTTTTCTGCCCACTTCTCCATCTTCTTCCTTTCCTTAATAGGCTTAATTCTACACTTCAACTCTTCTTACAATTCTTTTCTGCTGTCACTCTCCTGACAAAAGCATTCAGTGCAGCAGCAGCCTCGCAATGTTTTAACCCTCAAAACATAGACAATGGCTCTCTTTGGTGTGCAAGCAAATTAGATACACGTTTACCTATCATTCTTTGGGTTATGTGAATTGTATGCTTTAGATACTGTTATCCTGCCAATCTATAAGGCTGGCACCAACAGACCACATCACCATAGAGGGATTGAGAGGAAGAAAAGGGAGGGGGGATAACTTCCTGTGCCATGAATCTATGAATCATCCCAGAAAGCATCAAAGGTGAGGGAAACCTAGGAACTTAAGCCTCTCATAGGGAGAGAAATAGGAAGTAAATAGGCGTTGTGCCAAGCACCGTCCAAAGCTTCTGTTCTTTAAAGCTTTAAATTACCTGGTCTTCTTGGGGTTCAACAAGTGTCCTTTTCTCCATCTTTAAGTCTAAATCTGAGCTAGGGTTGAGAAACAAGGACCTTGAGTCATTTGAGAAGTTTCAAAAGTGAAGTAGAGATCTGTTCTTGCTGTTCTTGCTCATGGTAGGCCACTACCATGTATCAAGGGATAAGATAGTGCCTGCCCTTGTTGTTGGAAGGGACCTGAGATGGAGAAAACCCAAGCAAATGACTGAAGAGCAATGACAGTCCACCTGGGGACAGGGAAGGGTTAGTTAGCTAGAGAGAAAGCAACTGAGACTCAGGAAAACCTTTCTTTTGCTGTGCTTACTACATTTGTATAATCAGAAACCTGAAATTGATATTCTCCCAATAGGTTATTGTGTTGGTGATCCCTCAGATGTGAAAAACTTACTATTGCTATATAAAAGAAAAGTATACTTTGAAAGTCTGACTGCGTTATGCGTATTGCCTGCCCATAGGCATGTTTGGTACTCTAGGAGTTTCTAGCTTCTGTATATATAAGCTGTGTTATATTCAGACAATGGACTACTGTATAACAATGTAAGTAAAAAACTATAACTACAAACAACTCTAGCCTCTCACACTTGAATGTATGGTAAATANATTCTGGTCTGGAGTGGGACCTCAGATTCTTCATTTCTAACAAGTTAACAGATGATGCTAATTTTGCTGATCTGAGGACCAAAATTTGAGAAGCAAGAGGCTAGAACACCTCTCAGCAAAAACAGAAAGATCTCACCCCTTTCTTGCATCGGCATGCTCTGTAGCACTCCCAAGACCCATGTGTCTAGGATACTCTTCTCAAATTATTCCTCAGATCCTCATAAAGAGTTGCCTTCAGATTCAGAGAAGTCTTTTGCAGACCAGGAGGCTTATAGCCAGGCTTATCTTCTGTGAAAATCCATTGGTAACTCCTTGAAAAGTAATGAATCACTGAGAGTAGAATTTCAGGCATCTAGGAAAGAAATTTAGGGGCAAGGAACTCTCCTGGCACCTGTAAAACCACATCACAGAGACAGCCACTGACTTTCCCTCCACTGCACTTGCCTGCCTCTTCCTCATCTTCTGCCCACTGCCTCTTCTCCTTTCTAGGGAGAAGGAAAAGCCCTTCTTTGCTGCACATAATCTCCAAGATATTACTTTGCTGACCTTGGGCTAGTGAGTGATTATTTTGTCCAACACATCTTTAGTGGGCACCCACTGGATACCAGGCATGTTCAGGAACTAAGATACAGGGGAAAACAAGTCAGACAAGGACTCTTTCTTCATGAATCCCTTAAACAGTTCACATTCTAGTGAAAAAAGACAGACAAGAAACAAATATTCAACATGCTGGGTGCTGGCAAGTACTCTAAAAATGAAGTGGAGTAAGAGGCCAGAATGATGAGGGTTATTATTTGAGATATCAGGAAAAATATCTCTGCCATGTGATACTGGAGCAGAGACCAGAATGAAATGAGAGTGAGCCATCAGGCTAAGGGGAATAGTGTTTTAGGCTGAAGAAACCACAAGGGCAGAGGCCTTGAGGTAGAAGTAAGCTTGGTATATTTGAGAGATGACAGCAGTTTGTAACAAACAGATGATTGATTGTAGAGGTGGTAAGAAGTGGTCACATTACGGACATATTTTTACTTCTCTTTGTGGCCTCCATAGAAAAATGATAATAATATCTATTTCTCAGGGTCACACACACATGTCATAGAGTATTGAGCCTAGCCTGAAGCACAGGGATTAAATAATGTCAGTTACTTACATCCACCCTCACTTCCCTCAATGACTCTTAATTAATCTAACAGGTGACAGTTTGTTCAAAATAATAATAGCAGGTATGTGTTCAGGAACTGGAGCTTATAGATAAATAAAATGAATGACATCAGTGTTATAAGGGACTGAAGGGAGGAATTAGAAATAATCTGTATTTTTACTACATGGGAAGTGATACATATTGGAAAGAGGACTTGGAATACTTTTTTTTTTCTTTTTTACTTTAGGATGTACAATTTATTGACTCCTGTTGTGCTATCAAATACTACATTTTATTCATTTTTGACTATTTTTGAACACATTGACCATCCCTACTTTCCCCTTGTTCCCACACTGCCCTTCCAAGCCTCTGTTAAGAATCTTCCTATTCTCTATCTCCTTGAGTTCAATTGTTTTAATTTTTAGATTCCACAAATAATTGAGAACATGTGATGTTTGTCTTTTGTGCCTGGCATATGTCACTTAACATAATGACTTTCAATTCTATCCATATTGTTGCAAATGACAGGATCTCATTCTGTTGTATATAAGTGTCACACTTTCTTTATCCATTCATCTGTTGATGGTCACTGGCTGCTTCCAAACTTTGGCTAATGTGAACACTGCTGCAATTCACAAGGGAGTACACATGTCTTCAACATACTGATTTTTCTTTATTTTGGGTATATACTCAGCAGTGGGCTTGCTGAATCCTATGATATCTCTACTTTTAGTTTTTAAAGAACCTTCATACTGTTCTCCACAGTGGTTACACTAATTTACATTCCCACCAAGACTGTAAGAGGGATCTCTTTTCTTTTTTTTTTTTTTTATTATACTTTAAGTTCTGGGTACACATGCAGATCGTGTGGGTTTGTTACCTAAATATACAGGTTCCATAGTATATTTGCTGCATCCATCCCCCCGTCATCTACATTAGGGACTTCTCCTAATGTTATCCCTCCTGTTGCTGCATCCATCCCCCCATCAACTATATCAGGTATTTTTCCTAATGTTATCCCTCCTCAATCCTCCCAACCCTTGCTAAGCCTCCCCTAGCCCCCACCCCTGACAGGCCCCAGTGTGTGATGTTCCCCTCCTGGTGTCCATGTATTCTCATTGTTCGACATCCATATATGAGTGAGAACATGTGGTGTTTGGTTTTCCATTCTTCTGTCACTTTGCTGAGAATGATGGTTTCCAGCTTCATCCATGTCCCTGCAAAGGACATGAACTCATCCTCTTTTTTATGGCTGCATAGCATTCCATGGTGTATATGTGCCACATTTCCTTTATCCACTCTATCATTGATGGGCATTTGGGTTGGTTCCAAGTCTTTGCTATTGTAAACAGTGCCACAATAAACATATGTGCACATGTGTCTTTATAATTGAATGTTTTATGATCATTTTGGTATATACCCAGTAATGGGATTGCTGGGTCAAATGGAATTTCTATTTCTAGATCCTTGAGGAATCGCCACACTGTCTTCCACAATGGTTGAACTAATTTACGCTCCTACCAACAGTGTAACATCATTTCTATTTGTCCATATCCTCTCTGGCATCTATTGTCTCCATATTTGTTGATGATCACCATTCTAACTGGTGTGAGATGGTATCTCAATGTGGCTTTGATTTGCATTTCTCTAATGACCAGTGATGATGAGTTTTTTTTCATGTTTGTTGGCTGCATAAATGTCTTCTTTTGAGAAGTGTCTGTTCATATCCTTCACCCATTTTTTGATGGAGTTGCTTGCTTTTTTCTTGTAAATTCTTAAAATTTCTGGTAGATTCTGGTTATTAGCCCTTTGCGCGATGGGTAGATTGCAAAATTTTTTCCCATTCTGTTGGTTGCCAATTCACTCTGATAATTGTTTCTTTTGCTGTGCAGAAGCTCTTAAGTTTAATTAGATCCCATTTGTCTATTTTGACTTTTGTTGCCATTGCTTTTGGTGTTTTAGTCATGAAGTCCTTGCCTATGTCTATGTCCTGAATGGTATCGCCTATGTTTTCTTCTAGGGTTTTTATGGTGTGAGGTCTTATGCTTAAATCTTTAATCTATCTGGAGTTAAATTTTGTATAAGGTTTCAGCTTTTTTCTGCATATGGCCAGCCAGTTTTTTCCAACACCATTTATTAAATAGGAAATCCTTTCCCCATTGCTTGTTTTTGTCACATTTGTCAAAGATCATGTTGCGGACTGACCGACAACCACTTTTAAAGAGTTTAAGAAGAAGTATAATTTGTATACCTAAAGTGTGGAGAAAATGCAGTCATACAAAATGTGCAAATAAAACCAGAGTGAAAGACAAAAACACAAAGAACAAGATCAATAAAGAGAAAACAGTAGCAAAAATGATAAGTATATATCCACCTATATTAATAATCACTTAAAATGTCAATGATCTAAATATACCAGTTGTAATACAGAGACTATCAGAGTGGATTTAAAACATAAGATTCAATTATATGTTGTCAAACCCACAAAATGACAAAAATAAAGGTATGAAGAAAGATATACTATGCTAACACTCATAAAAGAAAGTTGGAGTAGTTATATTAAGTTCAGACAAAGGAGGCTTGATAGTAAAGAAAATTATCAGAGTAAGAGGAGGATTATATAATGATAAACAGGTTGATTTTTCAAGAAGATGTAACAATTATGCTTAGCAAGTGAGCATCAAAATATGTAAAGCAAAAACTGACAGAACTTTAAGGAGAAATAGGTGAATCCACTATTATTATTGCAGATTTCAACACCCGTCTATCAGTAATTGACAGATCCAGCAAAGAGAAAATCTGCAAGGACACAGTTGAACTGAAAAGCATCATCAATCAACTGGATCTTAGTGACATTGATAGAGCATTCAACCAGCAACAAAACCATCCACATTCTTTTCAAACACACATGAAACAATCACCAAGGCAGACCACATTCTAGGATAAAATGCACATTAAAAATTAGACAGAAGAAAAAAAAACTAAGATTTGATCAATAATTTCAGTAAAGTTTCAGGGCACTAAATTAATGTACACAAATCAGTAGCATTTCCATACAACAACAATGATGTAGCTAAGAACAAAATCAAGAAGGCAATTCCATTTATAACAGCTACAAAATGATAAAACATCTAGAAAAAAATATATTTATGTGGCTCCACTGAGATGGCCAAATAGGAACAGCTCCAGAGTGCAGTTTCCAGTGAAAGTGGTGCAGCGGGAGAGTGATCGCTGCATTTCCAACAGAGGTACCAGGTGCATCCCAATGGGACTGGTTGGACAGTGGGTGTAGCCCAAAGAGGATGAGCCAAGGCAGGGTGGGGCACTGCCTCACCCAGGAAGTGCAGCTACTGGACGAACCCTACTCCTACCCAATGGAGGCTATCATGGGCTTTTCCAGCCTCTCCAGCACTCTGGTACAGATACTGCACCTCTTCCACAGTGTTTACAGCCCACAGACCAGGAGATTCCCACTGGCAGACAAGCACCGTGGGGTTCCATCACAAAAACCTGCAAAAATCTGGGCAGTCATTTTAACTGGTGCTTGGAACACCTGCGAGACAGAGCTACACATTTCCCTGAAAAACAGGAGGCTGAAGGCAGGGAGGCAGTGATCCGGTTTGACGAGTCCCACCCCCACAAAGACCAGCAATCTGAAATGTGCTGGCTTGAGAGTTTCACAGCCAGCTCAGCAGTTTGAACTCAACCCGAGACTGTGGAGCTCTGTGGGGAAAATGGCATCCACTGTTACTGAGGCAGTCTGCCATTACCAAGGCGCTCCAGCATTACTGAGGCAATCCAACATTACTGAGGCAGTCCACCATTACTGAGGCCGTCTGCCATTACCAAGGCAGTTCTAACCTTACCTGTGTAAAAAAACTGCAAGGACATTTACACAGCACTAGACAAAGCCTGCAGCAGCAGCAGCTCAGCAATGCCTCTGCAGGCAGACTCTGACTAGACTCCTTCCTTGCTGGGTAGGGCATCTATGAAAAAAGGCA
Organism: Cebus imitator; assembly: GCF_001604975.1. NCBI lineage: Eukaryota > Metazoa > Chordata > Mammalia > Primates > Cebidae > Cebus > Cebus imitator. The sequence continues at coordinate 1,576,659 of NW_016107778.1, read as the reverse complement.
CTGGCACATCAGGGACTTGTAAATAAATCCCCACCTTCCCAGGACAGAGCACCTGGGAAAAGAGGTGGTTGTTAGTTCCACTGCAGCAGATTTAAATGTCTCTGCCTAGCAGCTCAGAATGGAACAACAGAGCTCCCAGCACAGCACTTGAGCTCTGACAAAGGACAGACATCCTCCTCAAGTGGCTTCCTGACCCCCATATATCCAAAGAGGCACCTCATAAAGGAGAGCTCTGGCTGAAATCTGGCAGGTACTCTTCTGGCACAAAGATACCAGAAGAAGGAACAGACAGAAACCCATACTGTTCTTCAGCCCCCGCCAGTGATTCCAAGGCAAGCAGGGTCTGGAGTGGACCTCCAGCAGTTCTGCAGCAGAGATCCCTGACTGTTAGAAGGAAAACTAAAAAAAAAAAAAAAAAACCCAAAAAACAAAACAAAACAAAAAAATAGCTTCCACATCAAGAGAAAGGATGTCCACTCAGGGACCTCATCTGAAAGTCACCAGCTTCAAGGCCAAAGATAGATAAATCCATGAAGAGGGAAAGAAACCAATGAAGAAAGGATGAAATCACCAAAAACCGGAATACCTCTCCCCCTCCAAGGGATCACAACTCCCCACCAGCAAGGAAACAAAACTGGATTGAGAATGACTTTGATGAATTGACAGAAGCAGGCTTCAGAAGGTGGGTAATAACAAACTTCTTTAAGCTAAAGGAGCATGTTCTAACCCAACACAAAGAAACTAAAAACCTTAAAAAAAGGTTAGAGGAAATGCTAACTAGAATAACCAGCTTACAGAAGAACATAAAGGACTTAATGGAGCTGAAAAATACAGCACAAGATCTTCGAGAAGCATACACAAATTTCAATAGCCAAATCAATCAAGGACAAGAAAGGATATCAGAGATTGAAGACCAACAAAATTATATAAAATAGAAGGCAAGATTAGAGAAAAAAGAGTAAAAAGAAATATAGGATTATGTGAAAAGACCTAATCTATGTTTGATCAGTGTACCTGAATATGACAGGGAAAATAAATCCAAGCTGGAAAACACTCTTCAGGATCTTATCCAGGATAATGTCCCACCCTGGCAAGGCAGGCCAACATTCAAATTCAGGAAATACAGAGAAAACCACAAATATATTCCTCAAGAAAAGCAACCCCAAGGGACACAATTGTCAGATCCACTAGGGTTGAAATGAAGGAAAAATGCTAAGGGCAGCCAGAGAGAAAGGTCAGGTTACCCACAAAGGGAAGCCCATCAGACTCACAGCAGATATCTCAGCAGAAACCCTACAGAAAAGAAGAGAGTGGGGGCCAATATTCAACATTCTAAAAGAAAAGAACTTTCAACCCCGTTTTTCATATCCAGCCAAACTAAGCCTCACAAATGAAGGAGAAATAAAATACTTTACAAACAAGCAATTGCTGAGAAATTTCATCACCACCAGGCCTGCCTTGCAAGAGCTCCTGAAGGAAGCACTAAACATGAAAAGGAACAACCAGCCACTGCCAAAATGTACCAAATGGTAAAGACCAAAGATGCAATGAGGAAACTGTGTCAACTAATGGGCAAAACAACTAGCTATTATCAAAATGGCAGTATCAAATTCACACATAACAATATTAACCTTAAATGTAAATGGGCTAAATGCCCCAATCAAAAGACACAGGGAGGCAAATTGGATAAAAAGCCAAGATCCATTGATGTGCTGTATTCAGGAAACCCATCTTATGTGCAATGATCCACATAGACTCAAAATAAAGGGATGGAGAAAGATTTACCAAGCAAATAGAGAGAGAGAAAAAAAAAAGCCGGGGTTGCAATCCTAGTTTCTGATAAAATGAACTTTAAACCAACAAAGATCAAGAGAGACAAAGAAGAGCATTACTTAATGGTAAAAGGATCAAGGCATCAAAAAGACTTAACTATCCTAAATATATATGCACCCAATACAGGAGCACCCAGATACATAAAGGAAGTTCTTAACAACCTACAAAGAGACTTAGACACCTGCACAATAACAGTGGGAGACTTTAACACTCCACTGTCAATATTAGAAGATCAACGAGGCAGAAAATTGACAAGGAAATCCAGAACTTGAACTCAGATCTGAACCAAGTGGACCTAATAGACATCTACAGAACTCTGCACCCCAAATCCACAGAATATACATCCTTCTCAGCACCACATCCCACTTACTCTAAAACTGACCACATAAATGAAACGTGACCACTCCTCAGCAAATGCAAAAGAACAAAAGTCATAACAATCAGTCTGTCAGACAACAGTGATATCAAATTAGAACTCAGGATTAAGAAACTCACTCAAAACTTCACAACTATGTGGAAACTGAGCAACATGCTCCTGAATGATTACTGAATAAATAATGAAATGAAGGCAGAAATAAAAATGTTGTTGGAAACCAATGAGAATGAAGACACAACATACCAGAATCTCTGGGACATGGTTAAAGCAGTGTCTACAAGGAAATTTATAGCACTAAATGCCCATACAAGAAGGAAGGAAATATCTAAAATTGACACCTTATTGTCAAAATTAAAAGAGCTAGAGGAGCAAGATCAAACAAATTCAAAGGCTAGGAGAAGACAAAAAAATAAGGTCAGAGCAGAACTGAAAAAGATAAAGACACAAAAAACTCTTCCAAAAATCAATAAATCTATCAGCTACTTTTTTGAAAAGATCAACAAAATTGACCATTAGCCAGACTAACAAAAAAGAAAAGAGAGAAGAATTGAATACATGCAATAAAAAATGATAAAGGGGATATCAACACTGATTCCACAGAAATACAAACTACTATCAGAGATTACTACAAACAACTCTTTGCACATAAACCAGTAAATCCAGAAGAAATGGATAAATTCCTGTACACTTACAATCTCCCAGGACTAAACCAGAAAGAAGTTGAATCCCTGACTAGACCAACAACAAGATCTGAAGTAGAGGCAGTAGTAGCCTACCAACTAAAAAAATTCCAGGTCCAGAAAGGTTCATAGCTGAATTCTACCAAATGTACAAAGAGGAGCTGGTACCATTCCTTCTGCAATTCTACCAAACAATACAAAAAGAGGGAGTCTCTCTAACTCATTTTATGAGACCAACATTATCGTGATACAAAAACCTGGCAGAGACACAACCCAAAAAGAAAATTCTGGCCAATATCCATGATGAACATCAATGTAAAAATCTTCAATAAAATACTGGGAAACTGAATGCAACAGCACATCGAAAAGCTTAGCCATCACAATCAAGTAGGCTTCAACCCGGGGATGCAAGGCTGGTTCAACATATTCAAATCTATAAATGTAATCCATCATATAAACAGAATCTAAGAGAAAAACAACGTGATTATATCAATAGATGCAGAGAAGGCCTTTGACAAAATTCAACAGCCCCTTAAGCTACAAACTCTCAATAAACTAGGTATCAATGGAATATATCTCAAAATAATGAAAGCTATTTATGACAAATCCACAGCCAATATCTTATTAAATGGGCAAAAACTGGAGGCATTCTTTTTGAAAACTGGCAATAGACAAGGGTAACCTCTTTCACAATTCCTATACAATGTAGTATTGGAAGTTCTAGCCAGAGCATCAGGCAAGAAAAAGATATAAAGGGTATTCAATTAGGAAAGGAAGAAGTCAAATTGTCTCTATTTTCAGATGACATGGCTGTATATTTAGAAGACCCCATTGTCTCAACCCAAAATCTTAAGATGATTAGCAACTTCAGCAAAATCTCAGGATACAAAATTAATGTGCAAAAATTACAAGCATTCCTATACACCAGTAACAGACAAACAGTCAAATCATGAGCAAAATCCCATTCACAATTGCTACAGAGAGAATAAAATACCTAGGAATACAACAAAGGACATGAAGGACCTCTTCAAGAGAACTACAAACCACTACTCAAGGAAATAAAGGAGGACACAAACAAATGAAACACCATTCCATGCTCATGGTTAGGAAGAACCAATATCGTGAAAATGGCCGTATTGCTCAAAGTAACTTATGGATTTAATGCTATCCCCATCAAACTGCTATTGACTTTCTCTGCAGAACTGGAAAAAAACATGTTAAACTTCATATAAAACCAAAAAGGAGCCCATATAGTCAAGCAATCCTGAGCAAAAAGAACAAAGCTGGAGGCATCACACTACCTGACTTCAAACTATATTACAAGGCTACCGTAATCAAAACCACATGGTACTGGTACCAAAATAGAGATGTAGGCCAATGGAAAAAACAGAGGCCTCAGAACTAATGCCACACATCTACAACCATCTGATCTTTGACAAAGCTGGCAAAACAAGCAATGGGGAAAGGATTCCCTATTTAATAAATGGTGTTGGGAAAATTGGCTAGCCATATGCAGAAAGCTGAAACTGGTCCCCTTCCTTAGACCTTATACAAAAATTAACTTCAGATGGATTAAAGATTTCAACACCATAAAAACCTAAAAGAAAACCTAGGCAATAACACTCAGGACATAGGCATCGGCAAGGACTAGATGACTAAAACACCAAAAACAATGGCAACAAAAGCCAAAATAGACAAATGGGATCTAATTAAACTTAAGAGCTTCTGCACAGCAAAAGAAACAATTATCAGAGTGAACTGGCAACCAACAGAATGGGAAAATTTTTTGCAATCTACTCATCTGGCAAAGGGCTATTAACCAGTATCTACAAAGAATTAAAATAAACTTACAAGAAACAAACAACCCCATCAAAAAGTGGGAAAAGAATATGAACAGACACTTTTCAAAAGAAGACATTTATGCAGCCAACAAACATGAAAAAATGCTCATCATAATTGGTCAGTAGAGAAATGCAAATCAAAACCACATTGAGATACCATCTCATGCCAGCTAGAATGGCGATAATTTAAAAATCTGGAGACAACAGATGCTGGAGAGGATGTGAAGAAATAGGAATGCTGTTACACTTTTGATGGGAGTGTAAATTAGTTCAACCATTGTGGAAGACAGTGTGGTGAGTCCTCAAGGATCTATAAATAGAAATACCATTTAACCCAGCAATCCCATTTTTGAGTATACACCAAAGGATTATAAAACATTCAATTATGAAGACATATGCACACATATGTTCATTGTGGCACTGTTTACAATAGCAAGGACTTGGAACCAACCTAAATGCCTATCAAAGATAGGCTGGATAAAGAGAGTGTGACACATACATACCATGGATTACTATGCAGCCGTAAAAAAGGACGAGTTCATGTCCTTTGCAGGGACGTGGATGACATTGAAAATCATCATTCTTAGTAAAGTGACAGAAGAACAGAAAACCAAACACCAAGTTTTCACTCATAAGTGGATGTTGAACAATGAGAACACATGGACACAGGGAGGGGAACATCACACACTGGGGCCTGTCAGAGGTGGGGGGGATAGAGGAGGAATAGCAGGGTGGAGGGAGGGATTCAGGAGGGATAACATTAGGAGAAATACCCAACGTAGATGACATGGGGATGGATGCACCAAACCACCATGGCACGTGTATATCTATGTAACGAACCTGCACAATCTGCACATGTACCACAGAACTTAAAGTATAATAAAAAACAAAAAAGAAAAAAAAATGTGGGTAAAAGATATGAATAGACATTTCTTAAAAGAAGATATGCAATGACATAGGTATCCATCGACAGATGAATGCATTAAAAAATGTGGTAAATATACACAATAGAGTATTATTCAGTCATAACAAAGAATGAGATGCTATCATTTGCAACAACATGGATAGAACTGGAGATCATTATGTTAAGTGAAATACGCCAGGCATAAAAAGCCACAATTTGAATGTTGTCATTCATTTGTGGGAGCTAAAAATTAAACCAACTGAACAAATGGAGTTAGAGATTATAATGATTATCAGAAACTGGGAAGAATTTTGGGTGGTGGGAGGTGCAGATGAGAATGGTTAATGGGTACAAAAAATATGTTAGAAAGAATAAATAAAATATAGTATTTGATAGTAAAACAGGGTGACCATAGTTAATAATTTAATTGTACGGTTTAAGATAACTAAAAAAGGATAATTGGATGATTTGTAACACAAACGATGAATATATTGTATGTTGGATACACCACTTACCTTGATGTGATTATTACACATTGTATGCCTTCATCAAAGTATCTCATATACCCCGTAAGTATATACACTTACTATGTACTTAGAGAAAACAATTTTTTAAAATTAGACATGCAAATAGCCAACAGTCATATAAAAAATACTCAACATCACTAGTCATCAGAAAAATCCAAATTAAAACCACAAGGAGATAGCATGTTACACCAGTTAGAATGACTATTAATAAAAAGACAAAAAATAACAGATGTTAGCGAGGATGCAGAGAAAAGGAAAGGCTTATACATTTTTCTTGGGAATGTGAATTAGTACAACCTCTATGGAAAACAGTATGGAGATGTTGCAAAGAAAAAGAACTATCAGGATCCAATAATCTCATTACTGGGTAATTACCAAAAGAAAAAAAAATATCAAAAAGATATTTGCATCCATATGTTTTTCACATCACTATTCATGATAGAGAAGATATGGAATCAATCTAACTGTCCATTAACAGATTCCTAGTTAAAAAAAAATTGTGGCATACATACACAATGGAATAATAGCCGCAAAAGAATGTAACCATGTCTTTTACAGCAACATGAAGCTGGAGGCCATTATATTCAGGGAAACAAGTCAGACATAGAAAATCAAATACCACATGTTTTCACTTATAAATGGGAGTTAAATAATATATGCATATAAACATAGATGGGATGGTTGACAATGAAGATGCAAAAAGGTGAAGGAGTGGGAGGGGTGGATGATCAGAAAATTATTTAATGGATACAATGTACATTATTCAGATGATGGTTTCTCTAAAAGCCCTGACTTCACAAATATGCAATTTATGCATGTAACAACATTACACTAGTATCTCATAAATTTATACAAATAAAACTAGTTGAAATATAGATCAATGTATGCATTTAGACCACAACTGAATTAAACTAGAAATTAATAACAGAAACATAGATAGAGAAATCTCAAAATATAACAATATTAAACAACAAATTTCTAAATAATACATGGACATGGGCTGAAGAAGTCTCAAAAAAATTAAAAATAATTCAACCTAAATGAAAATGAAGATACAACTGTCCAAAATTTGCAAGGTGAAGTTAAAGCAACACCTAGAGGGAAATTTACAGCAATGAATGTATATACTAGAAAAGAAAGAAAGATGCAATTAGAATGGCGATCATTAAAAAAATCTAGAGACAACAGATGCTGGAGAGGATGTGGAGAAATAGGAACACTTTTACATTGTTGGTGGGAGTGTAAACTAGTTAAACCATTGTGGAAGACAGTGTGGCGATTCCTCAAGGACCTAGAAATAGAAATTCCATTTGACCCAGAAATCCTGGGTATATATCCAAAGGATTATAAATCGTTCTACTATAAGGACACGTGCACACAAATGCTCATTGCAGCACTGTTTACAATAGCAAAGACCTAGAACCAACCCAAATGCCCATCAATCATAGACTGGACAGGGAAAATGTGGCACATATACACCATGGAATATTACGCAGCCATACAAAAGGATGAGTTTGTGTCCTTTGTAGGGACATGGATGAACCTGGAAACCATCATTCTCAGCAAACTGACAGAAGAGCAGAAGATCAAACACCACATGTTCTCACTCATAGGCGGGTGTTGAACAATGAGAACACATGGGCACAGGGAGGGGAGCACTACACACTGGGGTCTGTTGGGGGGAAATAGGGGAGGGATGGCAAGGGGTGGAGAGTTGGGGAGACATAGCAAGGGGAGAGATGTCAGATGTAGGTGATGGGGAGAAAGGCAGCAAATCACACTGCCACGTGTGTACCTATGCAACAATCTTGCATGTTCTTCACAGGTACCGCAAAACATAAAATGCAATAAAATAAAATAAAATAAAGAAAGATGAAAATCAATTATCTATGCTTCCCACCTTAGCAAAAAGAAGAGCTTAGAAAAATAAGAGCTAAATAAGTCCAAAAAAGTATAAAAAAATAAAAATAAAAATTACAGCTAAAATTAGAAAAATTGAAATAGGAAATTAATAGAAAAAATAAAATCAAAAGCTAGTTCTTTGAAAAATATCAGTAAAATCAGTAAGTCTCTAATCAGTCTAGAAAAGACAAATCACTAATACAAAAAAATGATAGAGGAGATATAACTACAATTTCTATAGACATTAAAGGTTATTAAAAAAAAAAAACCTATGCCCACAAATTTGAAAAGTCAGATAAAATTAACCAATTTATTGCAATGTACAATTCATCAAAACTCACACAGGAGAAAGAGCTAATTTCAGTAGGCCTGTATCTACTAAAAATTAAATCAATAATTAGTTACTTTCAAAAACAAAAACAAAACTCCAGGCCCAGATGGGTTCACTGGTAATTTTGTGGAGAAGGGTTGGGACAGGGTCTTATTATTTTGCCCAGTTTGTCATCAAATTCCTGGGCTCCTGCCTCAGCCTCCTGAGTATGTGGAACTACAGGCATGTGCTACCTCACCCATCAATTCGCTGGCAAATTTGACCAAATATTCAATGAAGAAATTATACCAGTTCTCTACAATTTCTTCCAAAAAAGTAGAAGCAGATGGAATACTTCATAACTCACTCTATAAGGCCAATATTACCCTACTGACCAAACCAGAAAAATACGTTATAAGACAGAAAAACAAGAGTCCGATATCTCTCATAAACATAGGTGTAAAAAACCTAAAAAAAATGTGCAAATTGAATCAAACAATTTATAAAAAGAATTATATATCTCAACCAAGTGAAATGTTTTCCAAGTATGCAAACTGGTTCAACATTCAAAAATCAATTAATACAGTCTAGTATATCAAAAGGCAAAATAAGATAAAAGCAGATGTAGAAAATGTTTTTGACAAACTCCAACTCCCATCTGTAATAAAAACTCTCAGCAAAATATAAATGGGGGAACTTTCTTGGCTGGGAATAGAACATGTACAAAAAACCTATAGCCAACATCCAGGATTTTACTTAATGGTGAGGATCTAAATGCTTTCCCAATAGGATAAAGAACAGTGAAGCAAAATGGCAGAATAGAAGGCTCCACCAATTGCACCCCCCACCCCCTCAAGGACACCAATTTAACAACTACCTATACAGAAAAATAAATAAATAAATAAAAATAACCTTCATAATAACCAAAAATTAGGTGCAGTTGCATGTTTGCAGAGAGCATCCCTGGGCTCTGGGGGAGGGAGAGCACAGTGTAAGGGATTCAACTCAGAGCTGTTCTGCCAGACCAAAGTCTGCAGATGCCAAGCCCATGGAGGGAACATTTAAACCAGCCCTAGCCAGAGAAGAATCATCAATCTTAGTGGTCAGAACTTGAGTTCCTGCAGACCTTGCCACCGCAGGCTAAAGTGCTTTGTGATCTAAATAAACTTGAAAGGCAATCTAGGCCATAAAGACTGCAACTCATATGAGAGTTATTGTGCTGAACTAGGCTAAGATACAGTTTACTGGGGCGACGTGTGACATACTGAGACATCAGCTGGGGCTGTTGAGGGAGTGCTGACATCATCCCTCCCCTAACCGCAGGCTACAAAGCTCCCAGCTCCAAAAAAGACCCCTGCCTTCCACTTAAGGAGAGGGAAAAGTGGGGAAGACATTGTCTTTCTACATGACAATTCTAGACATACCCTGGCCAAGAAGAAAACCTGCTGCCTTGAAGAGAAGGACCCTGTCCTGGCAGGATTCATCACTTCCTAACTAAAGAACCCTTGAGCCCTGAATAACCAGAAGCAATACCCAGATACTACGTTGAGGGCATTGGTGAGCCTCTAAGAAATGCTGACCTCAGGTGAAACTCGGCAAATTATCATCTGTGGTGGCTAAGGGGAGACACTTCTTCTGCTTAAGAAAAGTAGAGGGAAAAGTAAAGGGAACTTTATCTTGTACCATAGGTACCATCACAGCCAAAGGTGGATAGAGCACCAAGCAGACTCCTGGGGTTCCTGATTCCACGGACTTCATACATGGACAGCATCTCTGGATCTGCCTTAGGCCAGCAGAGATCCCAGTGCCCTGAAGCGCGAGTCCCAGGCCAGGCAGTATTCACCACAAACTGACTTACGAGCCCTTGAAACTTAAGAAAACATGAGCAGTAGTCTGACAGTACTCCCCTTGGCCTGTGATGGTGGTGGCTACAGGATGAGACTCCTCTGCCTCTGAAAAGGGGAAAAATGAGTGAGAAGAACTGTCTTGTGGTTTAAGTGCCGGCTCAGCTACAGTATGGTAGAACACCAGATAGATATCTAAAATATTTGACCCCAGTTCCTGACTCCTGGATAGCACCTCTGAACCATCCCAAAGCCTGGGGGATCTTTTCACCCTGTAATAAAGGATACAGTCAACGATGGCTTTGCCACATACTAATTGTATGGCCCCAGGGCCTTGAGTGAACATAGGCTGTATAACTAGGAAGTAGTTACAGCAGGTCTTGGGAAAGAACTACTGCTGTGCTGGCTTCAGGTCTGATCCAGCATAATCATAGTGGTGGTGGCCACAGGAATACTTGTGCCACTCCACCCCCAGGTTTAGGTGGCTCGGAACACAGAGAGAAACTTTGTATTAATCCGTTCTCATACTACTATAAAAAACTACCTTTGACTGGGTAATTTATGAAGAAAAGAGGTTTATTTGACTTACAGTTCTGCAGGCTTAACAGAAAGCATGACTGGGAGGCTTCAGGAAACCTACATTTATGGCAGAAGGGAAAGGGGAAGCAAGCATGTCTTACCATAGTGAAACAGGAGAGAAAGCAAGTGAAGGAAGAAGTGCCACATACTTTCAAACAACCGGATCTCCTAATAACACATTCACTATTATAAGAACAGCAAGGGGAACATCCACTCCCATGATTCAATCACCTCCCACTAGGTCCCTCCACCAAAACATCCAGGGTTACAATCCAAGATGATATTTGGGTGGGTCACAGCGCCAGACCATATTGTTCTTCCCCTGGTTTCTCCCAAATCTCATGTCCTTCTCACATTTCAAAGCAATCATGCCTTCCCAACAGTCCCTTAAAGTCTTAACTCATTTCAGCATTAACTCAAAAGTCCAAGTCCAGAGTATCATCTGAAACAAGGCTAGTTCCTTCCACCTGTGACCCTGTAAAATCAAACACAAGTTAGTTACTCCCAAAATACAGTGTGAGTACACACATTGAGTAAATGCTCCCATTTTAAATGAAAAAAAAAAAAAGGTAAAACAAAGGGGCTTCAGGTCCCATGCAAGTTTGAAACCCAGCAAGGCAGCCATGAAGTCATTAAACCTTAAGCCTCCAAAATAATCTCCTTTGACTCTTATGTCTCACATCTAGGGCAGGCTGATGCAAAGGGTGGGCTATCAAGGCCTTGGGCAGCTCTGCCATTGTGTCTTTGCAGGGTAGAGTCCCACCTTCCTGCTGGCTTCTTTCAAGGGCTGGCACTGAGTGCCTGTGGTTTTCCAGGTGCATGGTGCATGCTGTTGATGGAGCTACCATTCTGAGGTCTGGAGGACAGTGGTCCTCTTCTCACAGCTCCACTAGGAAATGCTCCAGTGGGAACTCTATGTGGGGGCTCCAACCTCAAGTTTCCCCTCTGCACTGCCTGATATGGTTTGGCTCTGTTCCCAACCAAATCACATCTTGAATTGTAGCTAGCATAATTCCCACATGTTGTGGGAGGGACCTGGAGGGGGATAATTGAATCATGGGGGCAGTCTTTCCCATACTGTTCTTGTGGTAATGAATAAATCTCATGAGATCTGATGATTGTATAAAGTGTTTTCCTTTTCACTTGATTCTTATTTTATTTCTTGCCTGCCACCATGTAAAATGTACCTTTCACCTTCCACCATGATTGAGAGGCATCTCCAGCCATGTGGAACTGTGAGTCCATTAAACCTTTTATTCTTTATAAATTCTCAGTCTCAGGTATATCTTTATGAGCAGCATGAAAATGGACTAATACACTGCCCTAGTAGAGGTTTTCCATGAGGCCTCCATCCCAGAAGCAGACTTCTGCATGGACATCCAGGCATTTCCATCCATATTCTGAAATCTACGCAGAGGCTCCCAAAGCTCAACTTCTGACTTCTGAGTATCTTTAGGCCTAACACCAAGTGGAAGTCACCAAGATTTGCTGCTTGCACCTGTGAAGCAATGGCCTGATGTTTACCTTTGCCACTTTTAGCCATGCTGGAGCTGGAGTGACTGGGATGCAGGGTGCCATGTCCTGAAGCTACACAGAGCAACAGGGCCCAGTGCTTGGCCCACAAAACAATCTTTCCCTTTGAAACCTCCTAGGCCTCTGGGCCAGTGCTAAGCAGCAAAGCATTCAACATATAACTTGGGTACTCTTAAAAGCATTCAGTTTACTCATTCACAAAGATAGGATTTAAAATTGAAACTTATATTTAGGGACACAGAGCCAAACCATATCAGACTCTGTTTGGGAGAAAGTAAGGGAAGAGAAAAAGAATCTCTGCCTGGTAATCCAGAGAATTCTTCTGGATCTGGTCCGAGATCTTTAAGGCAATATCTCTATGAGTCAATAAGAACCATAGCGTTACTTGGTTTGGGTGGCTCCTAAAGCAGATACAGCTTAGATCACAACACCCATGTCCTTTTGATTATCTAGAAAGCCTTCTCAAGAAAGACAGTTACAAACAAGCCCACTCAGGCTGGGCACGGTGGCTCATGCCTGTAATCCCAGCACTTTGGGAGGCCAAGGTAGGTGAATCATGAGGTCAGGAGCTCTAGACCAGCCTGGCCCACATGGTGAAATCCCATCTCTACTAAAAATACAACAATTAGCTAGGCGTGGTGGTGCACGCCTGTAATCCCAGGTACTCAGGAGTCTGAGGCAGGAGAATTGCTTGAACCTGAGAGAGGTTGCATTGAGCCAAAATTGTGCCACTACACTCCAGCCTGGGCTACAGAGTAAGATTCTGTCTCAAGAAGAAGAAAAGAAGCCCACTCACTGAGGACTACAATAAATGCCTAACTCTTTGATGCCCAGACACCAAACAACACCTGCTAGCACCAATACCATCCAGGAAAAACATGACCTTACTAAATGAACTAAATAAGCCACCAGGAAGCAATCTTGAAGAAACAGAGATATGTGACTTTTGAGACAAAGGATTCAAAATAACTGCATTGAGGAAACACAAAGAAATTCACAAAAACACACAGAAGGAATTCAGAATTCTATCAGATAAATTTAACAAATAAATTGAAATAATTAGAAAGACTCAAGCAAAAATTCTAGAGCTGAGAAATGCAAGTGGCATAGTGAATAATGCATCAGAGTCTTTTAATAGCAGAATTAATCAAGCAGAAAAATTAGTGAGCTGGAAGACAGGCTATTTGAAAATACAATCAGAAGTGACAAAACAAGAAAGAATAAAAAACAATGAAGCAAATCAACAGGATCTAGAAAAAAGCCTTAAAAGAGCAAATCTAAGAGATATTAGCCTTAAAGAGAAGTTAAATAAAAATACAGAGGTAGAAAATTTCTTCACAGGAATAATAACAAGAACTTTCCAAATTTAGAGAAAGATATCCATATTCAAGTACAAGAAGACTATAGATCACCAAGCAGATTGAACCCAAAGAAGACTATGACAAGGCATTTAATAATCAATTTCCCAAAGATAAAAAAATTTAAAAAAGGATCTTAAAAGCAGCAAGAGAAAAGAAATAAATAACATACAAAGGAACTCCAATACATATGGCAGCAGACTTTCCAGTGGAAACCTTACAGACAAGGAGAGTGTCATGGCATCTTTAAGGTACTTAAGGAAAAAATATTTTACTCTAGAATAGGACATCCAGTAAAAATATCCTTCAAACATGAAGGAGAAAGAAAGGCTTTTCCATGAGAAACAAAAAATGAGGTATTTCATTAACACCAAACCTGTCCTGAAAGAAATGCTAAAGGGAGTATTTCAATCACAAAAAAGGACATTAATGAGCAATAAGTAATCACCTGAATGTAAAAACTTCACTAGGAAAAGCAAATACATCGAAAACACAGAATATTCTAACAGTGTAGTGGTGGTGTGTAAACCTCTTTTATCCTAAATAGAAAGGCTAAATTATGAACCAGTTAAAAATAATATTATAAAAACTTTTCCAGTCATAGTACAATAAAATATAAATAGAAAAAACAAAAGGTTAAAAACTGGAGTGATTAAGTTAAAGTGTGGAGTTTTTATTAGTTATCTTTTTGCTTGTTTGTTTATGCACAGCATCTAGTTGTTATCAGGTTAGAATAATGGGTTATAAGATAGAATTTGCAATTCGTATAGTAACCCCAAACCAAAAAAGATACAATGGATGCAAAAAATAATAATAATAAAAAGCAAGAAACTAACCCATATCACCACCAAAATTCACCATCACTAAAGGAAGGCAGGAATAAAAGAGAAGAAAGAGAAAAACCTCAAAACAATCAAAAAAACAAATAATAAAATGGCTGGAGTAAGTTATTTCTTACCAATAAGAATATTGAATTTAAATGGACTAAACACTCCATTCAAGAAACATAGAGTGGCTGAATGTATGGAAAAAAAAAAAACAAAACAAGAATCTGTTGCCTATAAGAAACACACTTCACCCTTAAAGACACTCATAGACTGAAAAGAAAGGGTTGAAAAAAGATATTCCATGCCAATTGAAACCAAACAGGAGCAGGAGTAAACTACACTTATATAAATATTTAAAAAGTAGATTTCAAAACAAAAACTGTGAGACAAAGAAGGTCACTATATAATGATAAAGGGGATCAATTTAGCAAGACAAAATAACAATTTTAAATATATATGCACCCAACACCGGATCACCCACATATATAATGCAAATATTATTAGAGCTAACAAAAAAGATAGACCTCAATACACTAACAGTTGGAGACTTCAACACACCAGTGTCGGCATTGGACAAATCCTCCAGAAAGAAAATCAATGAAAATACATTATGGCCAGGTGCAGTGGCTTCCAGCACGTTGGGAGGCTGAGGTGGGTGGATCACCTGAGGTCAGGAGTTTCAGACCAGTCTGTCCGAAATGGTGAAACACCATCTCTATTAAAAATATTAAAAAAAATTAGCCTGGCATGATGGCAGGCAACTGTAATCCCAGATACTCAGAAGGCTGTGGCAGGAGAATTGTTTGAACCTGGAGGCAATGGATGCAGTGAGCCAAGATCATACCACTGTACTCCAGCCTGGGCAACATAGTGAGACTCTGTCTTAAAGAAAAACAAAACAAAACAGCAAAAACCCATCAGACCTAATCTACACTGAAGATCAAAGGAATGTAATAGACATTTAGAGAACATTTGATCAAATGACTGTAAAAACATATTCTTCTTTTCAACACGTTTCACTTTTGAGGAAAAACCATATATTAGGTCAGAAACAAGACTTAAAATGCTCAAAAAATTGAAATAACATCAACCATCTTCTGTGAACACATTGGAATAAAACTAGAAATCAATAACAAGAATAATTTTGGCAAGTTTACAAACATATGGAAATTAAACAATTTGATTCTAAATGATCAGTGGATCAATGAAGAAATTTTTTAAAAATCGAAAAATTTCTTAAAACAAATGATAATGAAAACACAAAATGCAAAACCAATGGGATACTGTAAATCAGTGCTAAGAGGGAAGTTTATAGCTACAAGTGCCTACATCAAAAAAAGAAGCAGAAAATCAAACACTGCATGTTCTCACTCATAGGCGGGTGTTGAACAATGAGAACACAGGGACACAGAGAGGAGAGCACTGCACACTGGGATCTGTTGGGGGAAAATAGGGGAGAGACAGTAGGAGGTGGGGAGTTGGAGAAAGATAGCATGGGGAGAAATGCCAGATATAGGTGAAGGGGAGGAAGGCAGCAAATCACACTGCCATGTGTGTACCTATGCAATTATCTTGCATGTTCTTCAAATGTACCCCAAAACCTAAAATGCAACAAAAAAAGAAAAAAAAAGAAGAAATACCTCTAATAAACAATCTAACAATCCATCTTGAAGAACTAGAAAAGCAAGAACAACCAAATTCAAAATTAGCAGGAGAAAAGCAACAATAAAGATCAGAGCAGAAATAAATACAATTAAAATGAAGAAAACAATACAAAACCTGAATGAAACAAAAAGTTTTTTTAAGTTAAACAAATTGACAAAAGTTTAGCCAGATTAGCTCAGAAAAAAATAGATAAGATCAAAATAAATCAGAAATATAAAAGGAGACAGTTCAATTAATACTGCAGAAATTCAAAGGATCATTAGTGTCTACTATGAGCAAGAGTATGCTGAAAAATTGGAAAATATAGAAGAAAATGACTAATTTATGAACACATAAAACCTACCAAAATTGAACCCCCCAGGAAGAAATCCAAAACTTGAATAGATCATGTATTTGTCCATTCTCTAATTACTATAAAGAAATACCTGACACTTGGTAATTTATTAAGAAAAAAAGGATTAACTGGCTCATGGTCCTGCAGGCTGTACAAGAAGCATGATTCTGGCATCCACACAGCTTCTGAGGAAGTCTCAGGTAACTTACAATCATGGCAGAAGGCAGAGAGAAAATGAGGCATCTTACATGGTGGGAGCAGGAGCAAGAGAATGAGGTGGGAGATGCTATGTACTTTTAAACAACCAGATATCATCAGAACTCACTATTATAAGAACAAGAGGGATAGTATTAAATTATTCATGAGAAATTGCCTTCACAATCTAATAACCTCCTACAGGCCCCTTCTCCAACATTGGGGATTACAACTTGACATGAGACTTGTGTGGAACACAGATAAAAAACACACCAGATCAATAAAAATTAGCAAGATTGAAGCTGTAATAACAAGTCTCTCAGTATAGAAAAGCCAAGGACCTGATGGCTTCACTGCTGAATTCTAGCAAACATATAAAGACAAACTAATACCAATCATACTAAAACAATCCCAAAGTATAGAGGGGGAGGACATATTTTCGAACTCATTCTAAAAGGCCAGTATTGCTCTAATACTAAATCAGAAACAAAGACACATCAAAATAAGAAAACTATAGGCCAATATCTCTGATGACTATTGATGCAAAAATCCTCAAAACTCTTACACCTGTAATCCCAGCACTTTGGGAGGCTGAGGTGGGTGGATCACCTGAGGTCAGGAGTTTGAGACCAGCCTGGCCAACACGGTGAAACCTTGTCTCTTCTAAAAATACAAAACTTAGCTGAGTGTGGTGGCACACTCCTGTGGTCTCAGCTCTTAGGGAGGCTGAGGCAGGAGAATTGCTGAAACTCAAGAGGTAGAGGGTGCAGTGAGCCAAGTTTGTACCACTGCAATCCAGTTTAGGCAGCAGAGCAAGACTCCATCTCAAAAAAAAAAAAAAAATCTCAAAAAATACTAGCCAGCAGAATTCAACAATACATTAGAAAGATCATTCATCATGGCCAATTGAAATTTATTCATGGGATGCAAAAATGTTTCAACATATGCAAATTAATTTGATATATCATATAAACAGAGTGAAGGACAAAAGCCATATGATCATTTCAGATGATGCTGACATAGCGTTTGATGTAATACATTATCGCTTTATGTAAAAAAAAAACCTTCAGAAAACTGAGTATAGTAAGAACATACCTCAATATAATAAAAGCAATATATGACAGACCCACAGCTAGCATCATACTGAATAGAGAAAAACTGAAAGCCTTTCCTCTGAGATGTAGAAAATGACAAAAATGCCCACTTTCCCTGCTGTTATTCAACATAGTACTGGAAGTCTTAGGAAGACCAAACAGGCCAGAGAAAGAAATAGAGGTCACCCACATTGGAAAGGAAGAAGTTAAATTATCCTTGTTTCCATATAATATCGTCTTACATTTGGAAAAATCTAGACTACACAAAGAACTATTAGAACTGATAAATTAACTAAAGTTGCAGGAAACAAAATCAATATACAAAAATCAGTAGCAATTCTATATGCCAATAGTTAAGAAAAGAAGTTTAAACAAGTAATCCCATTTACGATGGCCATAAATAAAATTAAATACCTAGCACTTAACCAAGGAAGTGAAAGATCTCTATAATGAAAACAATAAAACATTGAAGAAAGAAATTGAAGAGAACACCAAGAAAAGAAAAAAAAGAAAGATATTTCACAAACACTCTATGGGGCTACTGCACATTGGGCCTCATTCCTGGCCCTGAAAGATTCCAGAGTAATGCGTAAGTTGGACTGGCAAGGAGAAACCTACTGTTGCCACAGGCCTCTGTAATCCCAGCAGGAGGATACCCCTCAGTTACCACGGAATACTAAGGTTGGCAGAGAGAGCTGTGTAGAGAAGTGGTAGAGGCAGCATGTCATCTGAAGGGATGCCTAGAAAGTTTGGTGTGGGAGCATGCATAGCATAGAATGGCCAGGGGAGCTTATCTACAGAGACTCAACTTGCTCCCATAGGAGATTTTAGCCCTATGGGAACTATTGGACCTGAATTTTGCAGGGTGTTCTTGCCCAACAAATGGGGCCACCTGAGCACTTCTTGGTCTGCTGGCCTCTCCTGGGGCCCCGGACTGGATACAGATGCTTAGAGGGCATTTTTAGGTGCCCTGGAGACCAGAGCATAGCTTTTGCCCTGGTGGACTATGCCTGACCAGTGCAGAACTCCAGTGGAGCAAATGCTACTGCAGCACATCAACTCACCAAATAACCCTCTCCCTCATGACATTGCAGTTTCCTCCAGGCCTACAACAACCCCTGACATCACTTTGCCAATGCCTGTGTGTGTGGATGGGTTTTGCCTTCCTTGTCCCACCAGAATGCCAGGTGTGTCCACTCATCCTTGACAATGCTACAGGAAGAGTGTACTCCACCCTCCACCCCCATTGCTGGACCACCAGCACATTCAGAGAGCTCATGGTCATGGAACCAGCCAGCCTCGCCCCCACCAGCACCCTGCCCTTACATCAACACTGCCACCAGAGTAAAACTAGGCACAGAGAACAGTAAACCCTGCCTCCCTGCACCACCCACCCACCCAACAACCCCTGCCTGTGGGGTTGCACAGAAAATGCACAAAAACCAGCACCAGCCAGTGTCCTGCCTCCATGCTAACATGACCACTCGAGTGCACAGTCACCCGTAAAGGCCCCCATGCCCAAGGGGGACAAGATGGCTGAATAGAGACAACTCCAATGTGCAACACCCAGCGAAAGAGATGCAAAAAGTGAGAGATCTGCTAGCTCCAACCATAGTACCAGGTTCATTTCAACGGGACTGGACAGACAGTGAGCATAGACCAGGCAGGGCAGACCAAGGTGGGGAGGCGTGCTGCTTCACCCAGAAAGTGCATCTGACTAGAGAATTGGGGGCTACCCCACAGCACCCCAGTCCAGATACAGTGCTTCCCCCAAAGCCTCAGCAATCCACAGAACAGGGGATCTTCGCTGGTCAAGTGCCAGGAATTGCAAGAACAGAGTTGAATAATAATCTGAGCCAGTGCCACAGACTGTCAGCACAGATCTAAGCAAATGCATAAGCCAGCCAGGAGAGCCTGCAGACCAAGATACCACCCCCTTCCTGCCCAGAAAGAGAGAGAGCTGAAAGAAGGGAGACAGACGGTGTGGCTGGGTAGGTTCATCCCCCACAAACCCCAACAGGCTGAAGCCCTGACACTTGAGGGTTTCACAGCCAGTGCTTCAGTCCGAGCTGAACCCTGAATGACCCAGCTCTGTGGTGGAAATGGCACCCACCATTAAAGAGGCAGACCTAATCCCCATGCATAAACAAAAAACACAGGAAGCCTATGCAGCAACCAGACTGAGTCACTGACAACCCAGCAGCACCTTGAGGTCAGCGGAAGGAGGCTCGCCCCCCATTAAAGAAGCAAGCCTAATCTCCCCGTGTAAACAAAAAGACACAGGAAGCCTCTGTAGCAACTGGGTGGAGTCCCTGGCAACCCAGAAGCACCTCCACAGGCAGACAAGTGACCTCATCAAGCAGCTCCCCGAGATCAAAGCTAGATAAATCCACAAAGATGGGAAGGAACCAGCGCACAAAGGATGAAACTATCAAAGACGAGAATGCCTCTTCTCCTTCAAGGGATCACAATTCCTTACCAGCAAAAAAAACAAAACACGATGGAGAATGAGTTTGATGAATTGACAGAAACAGGCTTCAGAAGGTGGATAATAACAAATTTCTCTGAGCTAAAGGAACATGTACTAACCCATTGCAAGGAAACTAAAAACCTTGAAAACAGGTTAGACAAAATGCTAACTAGAATAACCAGTGTAGAGAACAACATGAATCACTTGATGGTGCTGAAAAACACAGCAAGAGAACTACATGAAGCAAACACAAGTTTCAATAGCTGAATCAATCAAGCAGAAGAAAGGGTATCAGAGATTGAAGATCAACTCAATGAAATAAAATGAGAAGGAAAGACTACAGAAAAAAGACTGAAAAGAAATGAAGAAAGCCTCCAAGAAATATGGGATGAAGTGAAAAGACCTAATCTATCTTTGATTGGTGTACCTGGATGTAACAGGGAGAATGAATCCAAGATGGAAAACACTCTACAGGATATTATCCAGGAGAACTTCCCCAGCCTAGCAAGGCATGCCAAAATTCAAATCTAAGAAATATAGAGAACTCCACAAAGATATTCCTCAAGAAGAGCAACCCCAAGGCACCTAATCGTCAGAATTACCAGGGTTGAAGTGAAGAAAAAATACTAAGGGCAGTCAGAGAGAAAGGTCGGGTCACCTACAAAGGGAAGCCAACAGACTCACAGCAGATCTCTTGGCAGAAATGCTACAAGCCAGAAGAGAGTGGGGCCCAATATTCAAAATCCTAAAAGAAAATAACTTTCAACTCAGAATCTCATATCAAGCCAAACTAAGCTTCATAAGTGAAGAAGAAATATAATCCTTTACAAACAAGCAATTGCTGAGAGAATTTGTCACCACCAGGCCTGCCTTACAAGAGCTCCTGAAGGAAGCACTAAACATGGAAAGGAACAACCAGGACCAGCCACTGCAAAAATGCACCAAATGGTAAAGACCAATGATGCAATGAAAAAACAGAGTCAACTAACGGGCAAAAAAGCAAGCCTGTAACAAAATGGCAGGATCAAATTCACACATAACAATATTAACGTTCAATGTAAGTGGTCTAAATGCCCCAATCAAAAGACATAGACTGGCAAGCTGGATAAAAAGTCAAGACCCATTGGTGTGCCATATTCAGGAAACCCATCTCATGTGCGAAGACACACATAGACGCAAAATATAGGGATGGAAGAAGATTTACCAAGAAAATGGAGAACCAAAAAAGAGCAGGGGCTGCAATCCTAGTTTCCAATAAAATGGACTTCAAACCAACAAAGATCAAAAGAGACAAGAAAGGGCATTAGGATGGCAAAAGAATCAATCCAACAAGAAGAGCTAACTCCTAAATATATACGCACACAATACAGGAACACCGAGATACATAAAGCAAGTTATTAACGTCCTAAAAGGAGATTTAGACCCCCACATGACAATAGTGGGAGACTTCAACACTCCACTATCTACTTTAGACAGATCAAAGACACAGAAAATTAACAAGGACATCCAGGACTTGAACACAGATCTGGACCAAGTGGACCTAATAGACATATACAGAATGCTCCACCCCAAAGCCAATGAATATACATTCTTTTCAGGGCCACATTGCACTTACTCTAAATCACTCCTCTGCAAATGCAAAAGAATGGAAAGCATAACGAACAGTCTATCAGATCACAGCACAATCAAATTAGAATTCAGGATTAAGAAACTCACTCAAAACCATACAACTACATGGAAACTGAACAACTTACTTCTGAGTGTTGACTGGATAAACAATGAAATGAAGGCAGAAATAAAGATGCTCTTCTAAACCACTAAGAAAGAAGACACAATGTACCAGAATCTCTGGGACACATTTAAAGCACTGTCTACAGGGAAACTACTAGTAATAGATGCCCACACAAGAAGCAAGGAAAGATCTAAAATTGACACCCTATCATCAA
The DNA here is from genome assembly GCF_001604975.1 of Cebus imitator. Taxonomy (NCBI): domain Eukaryota; kingdom Metazoa; phylum Chordata; class Mammalia; order Primates; family Cebidae; genus Cebus; species Cebus imitator. Next base: position 1,554,441 of record NW_016107778.1, on the reverse strand, counting down.
AGTTGAAAGAGCTGGAGGAGCAAGATCAAAAACACTCAAAAGTAGCAGAAGATAAGAAATAATGAAGATCAGAGTGGAGCTGAAGCAGATAGAAACACAAAAATACCTTCAAAAAATAAGTACAACCAGGAGCTGGTTCCTTCAAAAATTATCAAAATAGACAGACTGTTAGCCAGACTAATAAAAAAAGAGAGAAAAATCGAATAGATACTATAAAAAATGATAAAGGATACGTCACCACCAAAGCCACAGAAATACAAACCACCCTCAGAGATTACTACAAACAACTCTATGCATATAACCCAGCAAGTCCAGAAGAAACGGATAAATTCCTGGACACTTACACCCTCCCAAGACTAAACCAGGAAGAAGTTGAATCCCTGAATAGACCAATAAAAAGATCTGAAGTTGAGGCAGCAATTAATTGCCTACCAGACAAAAAACGTCCAGGCCCAGATGGCTTTACAGCCAAAGTCTACCAGACATACAAAGAGTAGCTGGTACCATGCCTACTGAAACTATTCCAAAACAATACAAAAAGAGGAAATCCTCCCCAACTCATTTTATGAGACCAAAATCATCCTGATACCCAAACCAGGCAGAGGCTCAACAAAAAAGAAAACTTCAGGCCAATATCCATCATAAGCATCAATGCAAAAATCTTCAATAAACAGAACCAAAAACAAAAACCACATGATCATCTCAATAGATGCAGAGAAGGCCTTCAACAAAATTCAACATCCCTTTATGCTAAAAACCCTCAATAAGCTAGGTATTCATGGAATGTATCTCAAAATAATAAAAACCATTTATGACAAACCCACAGCCAATATCATACTGAATGAGCAAAAACTGGAAGCATTCTCTTTGAAAACTGGCATTAGACAAGGATACCTTCTCTCACCATTCCTATTCAACATAGCACTGGAAGTTCTAGCCAGAGCAATCAGTCCAGAAAAAGAAACAAAGGGTATACAAATAGCAAAAGAGAAAGTCAAATTGTCTTTATTTTCAGACGACATGATTGCATATGTAGAATACCCCATCGTCTCAGCCCAAAATCTCCTTAGGCTAATAAGCAACTTCATCAGTCTCCAGATACAAAATCAATGTGCAGAAATCACAAGCATTGCTATACACCAATAACAGACAAACAGAGAGCCAAATCATGAGAAAATTTCCACTCCCAATTTCTACAAAGAGAATAAAATACCCAGGAATACAACTAACAAAGGAGGTAAAGGACATCTTTGAAGAGAACTACAAACCACTACTCAAGGAAATAAGACAGGACACAAACAGATGGAAAAGCATTCCATGCTCATGATTTGGAAGAATTAATATTGTGAAACTGGCCATACTGCCAAAAGTAATTTATAGATTCAATGCCATCCCCATCAAGCTACCATTGACCTTCTTCACAGAACTGGAAAAAACAACTTTAAACTTTATATAGAACCAAAAGAGAGCCCACATAGCCAAGACAATCCTAAGCAAAAAGAACAAAGATGGAGGTATCACGCTACCTCACCTCAAACTATATTACTAGGCTACTGTGATCAAAACAACACAGTACTGGTACCAAAACAGAGATATAGACTAATGGAACAGAACAGAGGCCCTGGTAGTAACACCATACATCTACAACCATCTGATCTTTGACAAACCTGACAAAAACAAGCAATGGGGAAAGGATTCCCTGTTTAATAAATTGTGTTGGTAAAACTGGCTAGCCATGTGCAGAAAGCTGAAACTGGACCCCTTCCTGACACCTTACACTAAAATCAACTCCAGATGGATTAAACATTTAAATATAAAACCTAACACTATAAAAACCCTAGAAGAAAATGCAGGCAAAACGATTCAGGACATAGGCATAGGCAAGGACTTCATGACTAATACACCAACAGCAATGGCAACAAAAGCCAATATAGACAAATGGGATCTAATTAAACTTAAGAATTTCTGCACAGAAAAAGAAACAATCATTAGAGTGAACCTGCAACCAACAGAATGGGAAAAATCTTTGCAATCTACCCATCTAACAAAGGCCTAATATCCAGAATCTACAAAGAACTAAGGCAGATTTACAAGAAAAAAAAAAAGAAATCCATTCAAAAGTGGGCAAAGGACATGAACAGACGCTTTTCAAAAGAAGGCATTTATGATCCCAACAAACATGAAAAATGTTAATTATCACTGGTCATCAGAGAAATGCAAATCAGAACCACATTGAGATACCATCTCATGCTAGTTAGAATGGCAATCATTAAAAAATCTGGAGACAACAGATGCAGGAGAAGATGTGGAGAAATAGGAACACTTTCACACTTGGTGGGAGTGTAAATCAGTTCAACCATTGTGGAAGACAGTGTGGCAATTTCTCAAGGATTTAGAAATAGAAATACCATCTGACCCAGCAATACCATTACTGGGTATATTCCCAAGGGATTATAAATCATTCTATTATAAAGACACAGCACACATATGGTCATTGCGACACTGTTTACAATAGCAAAGACTTGGAACCAATCCAAATGCCCATCAATGATAGAGTGCACAAAAAAAATGTGGCACATATGCACCATGGACTACCAGGCAGCCTTAAAAAATGGATGAGTTCATGTTCTTTGTAGGGACATAGATGAATCTGGAAATGATCATTCTCAGCAAACTGACACAAGAACAGAAAACCAAACACTGCACGTTCTCTCATAGGCAGGTGTTGAACAACAAGAACACATGAACAAGGGAAAGGAGCATTACACGCTGGGGTCGGTAGGGGGGTGTTAAGGGAGGGACAGCAGGGGAGAGGAGGCTGGGAGGGATAACATGGGGAGAAATGCCAGTTGCAAGTGGTGGGGGGATGGAGGAAACAAACCACCTAGCCAAGTATGCACCTATCCAACAATCCTGCATTATCGGCACATGAACTCCAGAACCTAAAGTACAAAACAAAAAGACCCCCATGCCCCACCCAGCTATGCTTCCTCTGTTACTGTGTTGAATGCCCACATGGAGTCAGACACCCTGGAAACTGCTAGCGCTCTGCCATAGCTGATGAGTGTACACCTTGCCACACTGGCACTGCTGCTGCCACTACCATATGAAAATTAGGATAGATCCCACTGCCATTGTACTATGAAATGCTTTGGCTAATATCACCCATTAAAGTGTATTGACCAGAGGTCTGGGAGCTCCTCAGCTCCCGAAGTTCACTGGATTCATAGCCTTGAGAAGCGAGAAAACAAAGGTGGGGACCAATACAAGTCCCCCAGAGTTAGAGCGTGCAGTCCAGGAGTTGGGAGCTGAGTAATGGCCCACTAAAATTTTCCAAAACCAAACCAGTTGGCTGATTCCACAATATACCACAATCAAACACTAAAGGCAATCAAATAGGATAAAAAGGGAAAAATAAAAACACACATCCACAGGTCAGCAACTTCAAAGGTTAAAGAAATATCAGCCTACAGAAAGACAAATAAGGAACCAAAGCGAGAACTCTGCAACTCGAAAAGCCAGAGTGTCTTCTTTCTACCAAATGACCACACCACCTCTCCAGAAAGGGTTCTGAACCAGGCCAAGATAAACGAAATGATGGCAATAGAATCCAGAATATGAACAGGAATGCAGATCATTGAGATGCAGGAGTATGTTGGATGAAGCCTACTTAATCATGATGGATAAGCTTTTTGATTTATTATTTTTTTGTATGCTTTTTGATGTGCTGTTGCAATTGTTTGCCAGTATTTTACTGAAGATTTTTGCATCTAAGTTCATCATAGATATTGGCCTGAAGTTTACATTTTTTGTTGAGTCTCTGCCAGGTTTTGGTATCGGGATGATGTTGGTCTCATAAAATGATTTGGGAATAATTCCCTCTTTTTGGATTGTTTGGAATAATTTCAGAAGGAATGGTACCAGCTCCTCTTTGTATGTCTGGTAGAATTCAGCTGTGAATCCATCTAGACCTGGGCTTTTTTTTGCTTGGTAGGCTATTGATTACTGCCTCAATTTCAGCCCTAGTTATTGGTCTATTCAGGGTTTTGACTTCTTCCTGGTTTACTCTTGGGAGAGAGCAAGTCTCCAGGAATTTATCCATTTCTTCCAGGTTTACTGGTTTGTGTGCATAGAATTGTTTGTAGTAATCTCTGATGGTAGTTTGTGTTTCTGTGGAATCGGTGGTGATATCCCCTTTATTGTTTTTTTTTTTTTATTGCATCTATTTGATTCTTCTCTCTTTTCTTTTTTATTAATCAGGCTAGTGGTCTGTCTATTTTGTTGATCTTTTCAAAAAACCAGCTCCTGGATTTATTGATTTTTTGACAGTTTTTTTTGTGTGTTTCTATTTCCTTCAGCTCTGCTCTGATCTTAGTTATTTCTTGTCTTTTGCTAGCTTTTGAGTTTTTTTGATCTTGTTCCTCTAGCTCTTTCAATTTTAATGATAGGGTGTCAATTTTAGATCTTTCCTCGCTTCTCATGTGGGCATTTATTGCTATAAATTTTCCTCTAGACACTACTTTAAATGTGTCCCAGAGATTCTGGTATGTTGTGTCTCTGTTCTTGTTGGTTTTGAAGAACATCTTTATTTCTGACTTAATTTCATTATTAACCTAATAGTCATTCAGGAGAAGGTTGTTCAGTTTCCATGTAGTTGTGTAGTTTTGAGTGATATTTTTAATCCTGAGTTCTAATTTGATTGCAATGTGGTCTGAGAGACTGTTTGTTATGATTTCTGTTCTTTTGCATTTGCTGAGGAGTGATTTACTTCCAATTATGTGGTCAATGTTAGAATAGGTGTCATGTGGTGCTGAGAAGAATGTATATTCTGTGGATTTGGGGTGGAGAGTTCTGTAGATGTCTATTAGGTTTGCTTGGTTCAGATCTGAGCTTACATCCTGGATATTCTTGTTAGTTTTCTGTCTCATCGATCTGTCTAATATTGACAATGGAATGTTAAAACCTCCCACTATTATTGTGTGAGAGTCTAAGTCTCTTTGTAGGTCGTTAAGAACTTGCTTTTTTATCTGGGTGCTCCTGTATTGGGTGCGTATAAATTTAGGATTGTTAGCTCTTCTTGTTGCATTGATCCTTTTACCATTATGTAATGACTTTCCTTGTCTCTTTGATCTTTGTTGGTTTAAAGTCTATTTTATCAGAGACTAGGATTGCAACCTCTGCTTCTTTTTGCTCTCCATTTGTTTGGTAAACCTTCCTCCATCCCTTTGAGACTGTGTGTGTCATTACATGTGAGATGGGTTTCCTGGATACAGCACACTGATGGTTTTTGACTTTTTATCCAATTTGCTAGCCTGTGTCTTTTGATTGGGCCATTTAGCCCATTTACCTTTAAGGTTAAGAATGTACCCATCTGACAAAGGGCTAATATCCAGAATCTACAAAGAATTAAAACAGATTTACAAGAAACCAACAAACAAACCCATTCAAAAGTGGACCAAGGATATGAACAAACACCTTTCAAAAGAAGACATATATGAAGCCAATAAACATATGAAAAACGCTCATCCTCACTGGTCATTAGAGAAATGCAAATCAGAACCACATTGAGATACCATCTCACGATAGAATGGTAATCATTAAAAAACCTGGAGACAACAGATGCTGGAGAGGACGTGGAGAAGTAGGATAACTTTTACACTGTTGGTGGGAGTCTAAATTAGTTCTACCATTGTGGAAGACAGTGTGGTGATTCCTCAAGGACATAGAAATGGAAATATCATTTGACCCAGCAATTCCATTACTGGGTATATATCCAAAGGATTACAAATCATTCTATTATAAAGACATGTGCACACGTATGTTCATTGCAGCACCTTTTATAATAGCAAAGACATGGAATCAACCCAAATGCCCATGGATGATAGACTGGACAAGGAAAATGTGGCACATATACACCATGGAATATTATGCATAAGAAATGATGAGTTAGTGTCCTTTGTAAGGACATGAATGAATCTGGAAACCATCATTCTCAGCAAACTGACACAAGAACAGAAAAACAAACACAGCATATTCTCACTCATAGGCAAGTGTTGAACAGTGAGAACAGACTGGGGTCTGTTGTGGGAGAATAGGGGAGGGGCAGTAGGGATAGGGAGGTTGGGGAGGGATAACATGGGGAGAAATGCCAGATTTAGGTGACAAGCGGATGGAGGCAGCAAACCACATTGCCATGTATGTACCTAGGCAAGAATTCTGCATCATCTGCACATGTACCCCAGAATCTAAAATAGAATAAATATATATATATATATAAGAAAAAAAGGAGATAACTTTATAAAACAATAAAAATCATCTGCAATAATAGAAAAAAAAGGTTAATGTTGTTATGTGTGGATTCGATCCTGTCATTTTGATGCTAGCTGGTTGTTTTGTCCATTAGGTGACACAGTTTCTTCATTGTGTCGATGCTTTTACCATTTGGTACGTTTTTGGAGTGGCTTGTACTGGTTGTTCCTGTCTATGTTTAGTGCTTCTTTCAGGAGGTCTTGTAAGGCAGGCCTGGTGGTGACGAAATCTCTCAGCAATTGTGTGTTCGTAAAGGATTTTATTTCTCCTTATGAAGCTTAGTTTGGCTTGATACGAAATTCTAGATTGAAAGTTCTTTTCTTTAAGGACGTTGAATATTGGCCCTCACTCTCTTCTGACTTGTAGGGTTTCTGCCAAGAGATCTGCTGTGAGTCTGATGAGCTTCCCTTTGTGGGTAACCTGACCTTTCTCTCTGGCTGCCCTTAGCATTTTTTCCTTCAATTCAACCCTGGTGAATCTGATGATTTTATGTGCCTTGGGGTTGCTCTTCTTGAGGAATATCTTTGTGACATTCTCTGTATCTCCTGGACTTGAATAATGGCCTGCCCTGCTAGGCTGGGGAAGTTCTCTTGGATAATATCCTGAAGAGTGTTTTCTAGCTTGGATTCATTCTCTCCATCACATTCAGGAACAGCTATCAAATGTAGATTAGGTCCTTTCACATAATCCAATATTTCTTGGAGGATTTGTTCATTTCTTTTCACTCTTTTTTTTTAATATTGCCTTCTCATTTTATTTCATTGAATTGATCTTCAATCT
>NW_016107778.1:1542203-1547222 GCF_001604975.1 Cebus imitator | reverse complement strand
TATATTCTTCTCTAAGCTGTTTATTCTTGTTAGCATTTCATGAAACCTTTTTCAAGATTCTTAACTTCTTTGCATTTGGTTAGAACATGTTCTTATAGCTCTGAGAAGTTTGTTATTACCCACCTTCTGAAGCCAGTTTCTGTCAATTCATCAGACTCATTCTCCAACCAGCTTTGTTCTCTTGCTGGTGAGTTGTGGTCCCTTGGAGGAGGAGAGGTGTTCTGGTTTGGGGTGTTTTAATGCTTTTTGCACTGGTTTCTTCCCATCTTTGTGGGTTTATCTACCTGTGATCTTTGTAGTTGGTGACTTTCAGATGGGGTCCCTGAATGGACGTCATTTTCATTTATGATAAAGTTATTTCTTTCTGTTTTTCAGTTTTCCTTCTAACAGTTAGGCCCCTCTGCTGTAGGACTGCTGGAGGTCCACTCCAGACACTGCTTGCCTGGGGATCACCTGTGGTTACTGCAGAACAGTAAAGGTTGCTGCCAGTTTCTTCTGCTATCTTCATCCTAGAATTATACTGGCCAGATGTCAGCCTGAGCTCTCCTTTATGAGGTGACTCTTTGGATATACTGGGATCAGGGAGCTGCTTGAGGAGACATTCTGTCCCTTATAGGAGCTCAAGTGCTGAGCTGTGAGCTCTGTTGTTGCTCAATGAAGAAATTAAGAAGAAAATTGAAAGTTTCATAAATAAAAATAAATATACAACATACAAAACCTGTGAGATACAGCAAAAAACAGTACTAAGAGGGAAGTTTATAGCAATAAACATCTATATCAAAAAAGAAGAATGACAAAATACAGCACCTAATGATGCACCTCAACGAACTAGAAAAGTAAGAAAAGACCAAGCCCCAAATTAGTAGAAAAAATAATAATAAATACAAAGCAGAAATAAGTATTGTTGAAACTAAAACATACAGAAGTTTGACAAATCAAAACTTTTCTAAGAAGATAACAAAATCAACAAAACATCAGCTAGACCATAAAAAAAGAGAGAAGGGCCAAATAAATAATATCAGAAATGAAAAAGGAGACAATAACTGAGACCACCAAAATATCATTGATCAGTGCAGAAATAAATAAAATTGAGACTAAAAGTTACACAAGATTAACATAATGCAAAGTTGGTTTTTTGAAAAGATAAACAAAACTGACACTGGAGAAATAACAACTGAGAACTCAGAAATACAAAGAACCATTAGAGACCATTATGAACAACTATATGTCAACACATTGGAAAACCTAGAAAAAATGGATAAATTACTGGGTGCATACAATCTACCAAGTTTGAACAACTATATGCCAACACATTGGAAAACCTAGAAAAAATGGATAAATTACTGGGTGCATACAATCTACCAAGTTTGAACCATGAAGAAATAACCATGACAGAGCAATAATAATGAGTAATGAAATTGAAGACATAATAAAAAGTTCCCCATCAAAAATAAAATAAAATAAAATAAAATAAAATAAAATAAAATAAAGCCCAGGACTTGATGGCTTCACTGCTTACTTCTACAAAGCACTTAAATAAGAACTAATATGGCCGGGCATGGTGGCTCATGCCTGTAATCCCAGCACTTTGGGAGGCTGAGGCGGGTGGATCACCTGAGGTCGGGAGTTCGAGAACAGTCTGATAAATATGGCAAAACCCTGTCTCTATTTTTTAAAAATAATAATAAAAATAAGAACTAATACCAATATTACCTAAATTCTTTAAAAAATTGCAGAGGAGAGAATACTTCCAAAAAAAATCTATGAGGAAAAAAAAAAAAAAAAAAAAAACAAACAAAAAAAAAAAAAAAAAAAAAAAAAAAAAAAAAAAAAAAAAAAAAAAAAAAAAAAAAAAAAACTGCAAGCCAATATTACTAATAAACACAGATGCAAAAAAACCTCAAAAAAAAATAGCGAATACATTCAAGAACACTTTAAAGAGTTCACCATGATCAAATGCAGTTCATTCCAGGGATGAACAAATAGTTCAACATACACAAATCAAAATCATGATACATCATATTCACATAATCAAAAAGATCACTTCAATAGATGCTTCAACCATATGATCATTTCAATAGATGTCTAAAAAATGTTCAATAAAATCCAGCATTCCTTCACAATAAAAACCCTCAATGAACTAGGTACAGAAGCAACATGCCTCAAAATAATTAAGTCCATATATGACAAACTCACAGCTAACATAATACTGAATGGGGAAAAATTGAAGGCCTTTATTCTAAGGTCAGGGACAGGACAAGGATACCCACTCTCATCATTATTATTCAATATTATACTGGCAGTGCTGGCCAGAGTAATAGGGAAAGAGGAAAAAATAAGGGCATACAAACTGGAAAGGAAGAAATCAAATTAGCTTTGTTCACAGATGACATGATCTTATACTTAGAAAAACCTAGCAATTCTGTCAAGAGATAGTTAGAGCTGGTAAATGAATTAAATTCAGTAAAGTTGCAGTATACAAAACTCAACATGGAAAAATCAGTAGCATTTATACACATCAAATATGAGCAATCTGAAAAACAAATCAAGAAAGCAACCTTATTTATAATAGCTACAAAAAATATAAAATATCAAGGAACCAATCTAACTAAAGAAGTGAAAGAGATATATGAAGAAAACTATAACACTATAATTAAAAAAGAATTAAAGCAGACGCAGAATATGTAAAGATATTCTATTCTCATGAATTATTAAAAATTAATATTAAAATGATAATACTGTCCAAAGCAATTTAGAGATTAAATGCAATCTCTATCATAAATTCCAATGATATTATTCACAGAAAAAGTCCCTGAATAGCCAAGGCAATTCTGAGCAATAGTAATACATATATATATAATTATAAAAGCATCTACCTGACTTCAAAGTTTACTACAAAGTTGTAGCAACCAAAACAGCATGTTTGGCATGTTATTGGTATACAATGAGACACACAGACTGATGGAACAAAATAGAAAACCCAGATATAAACTCATGCATTAACAACCAACTCATCATAAACAAAGGCACCAAGAACATACAATGGGGAAAAGTCAGTCTTTACAATAAAAGGTTCTAGGAAAGCTCAATATACGTAGAAGAATAAAATAGACCCCTATCTCTCACCATACACAAAAATTTAATCAAAATAGATTAAAGGCTTAAATCTGTGACCTGACATTATAAAAGTCCTAAGAAGAAAACATTGAAGAAACACCCAGAATACTGGTCTGAAAAAAGATTATTTTATTATTTTATTGTATTTTTTTGAGACAAGATCTTGCTCTGTCACCCAGGTTGGGATGCAGTGGCATGATCATGCTCACTGTAGCCTTGATCTCCTGGGACTCAAGTGAAGCTCCTATCTTAGTCTCTGAAATAGCTGGGACTACAGGCATGTGTCACCACAACCAGCTAATTTTTGTATTTTTTGTAGATACAGGGTTTCACCATATTGCCCAGGCTAGTCCCAAACTCCTGAGCATAAGAAATCTTCCCACTTCAGCCTCTCAAAGTGATGGGGTTACAGGCATGAGTCACCATGCCCAGCCAGAAAAGGTTTTTGTACCTAAAAGACAAAGGCAACCAAAGCAAATATAGACAAAAGGAATTATATCAAGCTAAAAAGCTTTTGCACAACAAAGGAAACAATTAACAAAGTGAAGTGACACCATGCATACTGAGAGAGAATAACTGTAATGGGTCTATCGGACAAAAGATTCATAACCAGATATACGAGGAACTAAAAAAACTCACTAGCAAAATCAAAACAATCTGATTTTAAAATAGGCAAAAAGAAGAATCATCAATGGTCATTAGAGAAATGCAAATCAAGACCACAATGAGATACCATCTCAACACCAGTTGGAATGTCAATCATTAAAAAGTCAGGAAACAACAGATGCTGAAGAGGATGTGGAGAAACAGGAACACTTTTACACTGTTGGTGGGAGTGTAAATTAGTTCAGCCATTGTGGAAGACAATGTGGCAATTCCTCAAAGATCTAGAACAGGAAATGCCATTTGGCCCAGCAGTCCCATTACTGGGTATATACCAAAAGCGTTATAAATCATTCTACTATAAAGGCACATGCACACCTATGTTTATTGCAGCACTGTTCACAATAACAAAGACTTGGAACCAACTGAAATGCCCATCAATTATAGACTGGACAAAGAAAAATGTGGCACATATACACCATAGAATGCTATGCAGCCATAAAAAAAGATGAGTTCATGTTCTTTGCAGGGACATGGACGAATCTGGAAAGCATCATTCTCAGCAATCTACCACAGGAACAGAAAGCCAAACACCGCATGTTCTCACTCATAAGTGGGTGTTGACAATGAGAACACATAGACACAGGGAGGAGAACATCACACACTGGGGCCTTTCAGGGGTTGGAGGACTAGGGAAGGGATAGCATTAGGAGAAAGAACTCTTGTAGATGACAGGTTGATGGGTGCAGCAAACCACTGTGGCACATGTATACCTATGTAACAAACTTGCATGTTCTGCACATGTATCCCATAACTTAAAGCATAATATTAAAAAAAGGCAAAAGATCTAAAGAGATATTTTTCAAAAGAAAATATACAAATAGTCAACAGGTATATGAAAAAATGCTCAAATTCACTAATCATCAGATAAATGCAAGTCAAAAGTAAAATGATATATCATCTCCCTCAAGTTAAAAATGGCTTTTATTAAAAAAAAAAAAACAGGTGTCCATGTGCATTGACCTGCACCTGTATTCCCAGCATTTTGGGAAGCCGACAAAGGAGAATTGCTGGAGCCCAGGAGTTTGAGATCATCCTTGGCAACACAGTGAAATCTCATTTCTACAAAAAGTAAGAAAAAAACAAAATAGCTGGGCATGGTGGCACATGCCTGTCATCCCAGTTACTTGAGAGGCTAAGGCTAAAGGATCACTTGAGTCTGGAAAGTTAAGGCTGCAGTAAGCTGTGGTTGGACCACTTCCCTCCAGCCTGGATGACAGGGTCTTATGGAAAAAGAAA
>NW_016107778.1:1525914-1542133 GCF_001604975.1 Cebus imitator | reverse complement strand
CAAATGCTGGTGAGGATATGGAGAAAGAAGAACGCTCAGCACCCTGTGGAACAAAAGAATCTGAACAGCAGCCCTTGAGCCCCAGATCTTCCCTCTGACATAGTCTACCCAAATGACAAGCAACCAGAAAAACAATTCTGGTAATATGACAAAGCAAGGTTACTTACTGTCCCCTAAAGATCACACTAGTTCACTAGAAATGGATTCAAACCAAGAAGAAATTTCTGAATTGCCAGAAAAAGAATTCAAAAGGTCAGTTATTAAGCTAATCAATGAGGCACCAGAGAAAGACAAAGTCCAATTTAATGAAATAAAAAAAGATACAAGATACAAATGGGAGAATAGTCAGTGAAATAGACCTCACAAATAAAAAGCGTTCACAACATATAGAAATCAAGGACACACTTAGAGAATGCAAAATGCACTGAAAAATCTCAGCAATAGAACTGAACAAGCAGAAGAAAGAACTTTAGAGCTTGAAGACAAGGTTTTCAAATTAATCCAATCCAACAAAAACAAAAATCAAACAAATTTGGGATTATGTTAAACCACCAAACATAAGAATAATTGGTGTTCCTGAGGAATAAGAGAAATCTAAAAGTTTAGAAAACATATTTGAGGAAATAATCCAGGAAAACTTTCCTAGCCTTGCTAGAGATCTAGAAATACAAATACAAGAAGCTCAAAAAACACCTGAGAAATTCATCACAAAAAAATGATTGCCTAGGTATATACTCATCAGGTTATCTGAAGTGAAGAGGATGGAAAGGATCTTAAGAGCTGTGAGATGAAAGCTCAAGGCAACCTATAAAGAAAAATCTATCAATCAGATTAATGACAGATTTCTCTGCAGAAACCCTACAAGTTAGAAGGGATTGAGGCCCTATCCTTAGACTCCTTAAACAAAACAATTATCATCTAAGAATTTTGTACCTAGTGAAACCAAGCTTCATAAATGAAAAAAAGATATGGTCATTTTCAGACAAATGCTGAGAGAACCACTAAAAGGAGCTCTGAATCTTGAAGCAAATCCCCCAAAATACACCAAAATAGAACCTCCATAAAGCATAAACCTCACAGGATCTATAAAACAAAGCAAGGCTAAGCAAAAAGAACAAATCTGGAAGCATCATATTATCTGACTTCAAAGTTATACTATACGTCCATAGTTACCAAAACAGCGTGGTACTGGTATAAAAATAGGAACATAGACCAATGGAACAGAATAGAGAACCCAGAAATAAAGCCAGATACTAACAGCCAATTGATCTTTGACAAAGCAAATTAAAACATAAACTGGGGAAGGGAAACTCTTATTCAATAAATGGTGCTGGGATAGCTGGCAAGCCACATGTAGAAGAATGAAACTGGATCGTCATCTCTCACTTTATACAAACAACAACTCAGGATGAATCAAGAACTTAAGTCTAATACCTTAAACCATAAAAATTATAGAAGATAACATTGGAAAAACTCTTCTAGGCATTGGCTTAGGCAAAGAATTCGTGACCAAGAACCCAAGGCAAATGCAGCAAAAACAAAGATAAATGAATGGGACTTAATTAAACTAAAAAGCTTCTGCATAACAAAAGAAACAATTAGAGTGAATAGGCAATCCAGAGTGGGAGAAAGTCTTCACAATCTATACATCTGACAAAGGACTAATATCCAGAATCTACAAGGAACTCAAACAAATCAGCAAGGAAAAAAACAAACAATTCCATCAAAAAGTGAGCTAAGTACATGAATAAACAATTCTTAAAGGAAGATACACAAATGGCCAGCAAACGTAAGAAAACATGCTCAGCATCACTAATGATCAAGGAAATGCAAATCGAAACCATAGTGCAATACCACCTTACTCCTGCAAGAATGACCATAATCAAAAAATCAAAAAATAATAGATATTGGCAGGGATGTGGCAAAAAGGCAATACTTACTCTTCTGGTGGGAGTGTAAAGTAGAACAACCACTATGAAAAACAATGTGGAGATTCCTTAAGTAACTAAACATAGAACTACCATTTGACCCAGCAATCCCACTACTGGATATCTACCCAGAGAAAAATAAGTCATTATATGAGAAAGATACTTGCACATACATGTTTATAGCAGCACAATTTGCAATTGCAAGAATATAGAACCAGCCCAAATGCCCATCATTCAATGAGTGGATAAAGAAATAGTTGATATATATATATATATACACACATACCATGGAATACTAGTCAACCATAAAAAAGAATGTAATAATAGCATTCACAGCAACTTGGATGGAATTTGAGACCGTTATTCTATGTGAAGTAACTCGGAAATGGTAAACAAAACATCATATGTTCTTACTCATAAGTGAGAGCTAAGCTATGAGGATGCAAAGGCATAAAAATGATACCATAGGCTTTGGAGACTCAGAGTAAAGGGTGGAAGGGGTGTAACGGATAAAAGACTACACATTGAGTACAATGTACACTGCACAGGTGATGGGTGCACCAAAATCTCAGAAATCATTGCTAAAGAAATTATTTATGTAGCCAAACACCACCTGTCCCCCAAAAACCTATTGAAAACATAAATTTAAAAAAGAGAGATCGCAGCCGGGCATGGTGGCTCACGCCTCTAATCCCAGCACTTTGGGAGGCCGAGGCGGGGGATCATGAGGTTAGGAGATCAAGACTATCCTGGCCATAGTGAAAACCCATCTTTACTAAAATACAAAAAAAATTAGTTGAGCATGGTGGCGCACACCTGTAATTCCAGCTACTCAGGAGGCTGAGGCAGGGGAATCGCTTTGAATCCAGGAGATGGAGGTTGCAGTGAGCCAAGATCATGCCACTGCACTCCAGCCTGGCGAAAGAGCAAGATTCTGTCCAAAAATAAAGAGAGATCCTCCCGCCTCAGCCCCTTAGTAGTGGGACTGCAGGCATTTGCCACTGTGTCCAGCTCTTAACTTTTGTAATTCATCTCTTGTAAAAATAATTGGATTAGATGTTTTTATATCTTTAATTCTTAAAGAATCATTTAGTCCATTTAAATTTTGTTTACACGCTAAATTATTGGAATTTTAAAAAGTTATTTGAGTTTAAATTTTAAAAGAAGAAAGAAAAGAAAGAAGAACGCTCATATACTATTGGTGGGAATGTAAATTAGTACAGTCACTACAAAGAACTCTATGGAGATTCCTCAACAAACTAAAAATAGAACTACTATATGATCCTGCAATTACACTACAGGGTATATATCCCAAAAAAAGTAAATTAACATGTCGAAGGAATATACGCACTCTCATTCTTATTGTAGCACTATCAACAAGAGTCGAAATACGGAATCAAGCTAAGTTCCCATCAAAGAAGAATAGATAGAAAAAAGCATGGTAAATATACACAATAGTATATTATTCAGCCATAAGAAAGGAATGAAATCTTGTCATTTGCAGCAACATGGATGGAGCTAGAGGCCGTTATATTAAGCAAAATAATCCAGAGACAGATAAACAAATATTGCATGTTCTCACTCCTATGTGGGTGCTAAAAAAGTGAACCATATACAGAGTAGAATGGCAGTTACTAGAGGCCAGGAAGGAGAGATGGGGATGAATGGGGAAAAAAAGAATATAAATGTAAAACATAATCATGTTGCAAAAAATAAAATTATAAATTTAATCACTGAAAATTGTATAAGACATACGGAAAACTAATAGCAAAATGGCTCAAGTAAGTCCTTCCTCATCACTAATTATTTTAAATGCACATGGATTAAACACTTCATTCAAAAGGCAGACATTTGCAGAATAAATTTTGAAAAAGTAAAACATGGTACAACTGTATGTTGCTTAAAAGACTCACTTTAGGGATAAAGAAATATTGAGATTGAAATTGAAAGAATGGAAAAAGTCATTCTACACAAGTAATAACCAAAAGAGAGCTAGGGTGACTGTACTCATATCAGACAAACTGGACTTTTTATGGTCAAAACTGTTTTTCCTAAACTTTATATTTTAAAGCCCTGGCCCCCAGTATGACTGTATTTGGAGACAGGGCCTATAAGGAGTTAATAAAGGTTAAATGAGGTTATAAGTGTAAGGCCTTATTCTAATAGTCTTCATAACAAAAGAAGACACCAGACACCTCTCTCTGACTACATGTACACAGAGGATACGATGAGAGAGCAGACATAGTAAGAAGGCAGATATGAGAACACAGCAAGTTGAATGTCTACAATCCAGGAAGAGAGACCTCGGCAGTAACCAACTCTGACATAACATTTCTCTTGGGCTTCTAGCTTCCAAAACTCTGAGAAAATAAATTTCTTTTGTTTCAGCCTCCCAGTCTGCAGTATTTTGTTTTGCATCCAAAGATAATAGACACTTTACCTAAAAATTGTTACAAGAGACAAATAACATAGTGCATTAATAAAAATGTCAGTTTCCACAGCAAGATATAAAAATTATGATCATATATGTACTAAACGTAATAGCTTCAAAATATATGAAGAAATCATTAACAAAACTGAAGGAATAAATAACAGCCCTATAATAACAGTTGTAGACTTCAACATCTCACTTTCAAAAATGGATAGAACAAGACATAAGAATAATAATGGAACAGATGACTTGGACAACATTATCAATCAATTACATATATAGACATAAGGGAACATTGATCCAATGATGGCAGAATACATGTTTCCCTCAAAGGCACATAGAATGTTTTCCAGAATAGATAATATGCTCAGCCATAAAAGAGGTATTTAAAAATTTTATAAAATTTGAAATCGTACAAAATATCTTCTCTGCTCACAATAGAATTAAACTAGAATGCAATAAGAAAAGGAAAACTAAAAATTCACAAATATATGTAAATTAAACAACACACTCTTAAAGAACTTAAAGGTCAAAAATCTCACAATGCAAATTAGAAAATATCTTTACAAATTAAAATGTAAAAAAAACATACAAAAACTCATGGGATACAGTGAATGCAGCACTAAGAAGGAAATTTATAGCTGTAAAGGCACAAAATTTAAAAAGTAAGATCTAAAATCAAGAATCTAACTTTACACCTTAAGAAATTAGGAAAAGAATAGAAAAATAAATCCAAAGCTAGCAATATGAATGAATTATTGAAATTAGAGCAGAGATAAGTAAAATATAGAACAGAGAAGTAGAAAAAAGTCAGTGAAACCCTAAGTCAGCTCTTTGAAAAGGTCAACAAAATTGACAAACCTTTTAGGTAGATTGACTAAGAAAAATGGCAAGATTTCAGTTACAAAAATCAGAAATCTAAATTGACTCATGAAGAAATAGAAAATCTCAATAGATCAATAACAAGTAAGGAGATTGAATCAATAATAGAAACCCTCCTCCCACATCCCAAAACACGTGGCCAAATGGCTTCACCGGTGAATTTTAGCAAAGGTTTAAAGAGTAACACTGATCCTTTTCATACTTTTCCAAAAATGTTGAAGAGGAGGAACCACTTCCTAACTTGTTTTGAGTCCAACATTGCCCTGATTCCAAAGGCAAACAAAGACACTACAAGAAAAGAAAACCACAACATCCCTCATTAATAGTGATACAAAAATCCTCAATAAAACATCAGAAAATTGAATTCAAAAGCATATTAAAAGCATTATACTCTATAACCAAGTGGAATTTATTCCAGGAATCTAATAATGTGCCAACATATGAAAATAAATCAATGTAATATACCCCATTAATAGGATGAAGGGAATACATGGTCACCTCAATTGATACCCACCTCCAAATCTGAAAAAATTTAACACCTTTTCATGATAAAAACACTCAATACACTAGGAATAGAAACAAACTTTCTCAATATGATAAAGGTCATATATGAGTAACCCACAGCTAATAGCATACATTATGTTAAAAGACTGAAAATGCTTTTTCTAAGATGAGGAATAAAACAACAATAACTATCAACATTTCTATGTAACATAGTATTGAAAGTTCTAACCAGGGAAATTAGGCAAGAAAAAGAAATATATTGGAGAATTAGAAAAAAAAAGGAAAATTATCTCTGCATACAAATTTGAAAGAAAGCAATACAATTATTTTTGTTGACGGATGAAATGATCTTATATGTATAAAATCCTAAAGACTTCAAAAAAGAACTTTTAGGGTTATTAACAAATTAAGCAGAACTGCAAAATACAAGATCAACACACAAAAATCAGTTGTATTTCTTTACACTAACAATGAACCATTCGAAAAGGAAACTAAGAAAACAATTCTATTTACAATTGCATCAAAAAGAATAAAATACACAGAAATAAACTTAAAGAGTTGAAAGATTTGTACATTGAAACCACAAGACATTGCAGAAAAAGAAGTAAATAAGACATAAATTTATTTATTCACAGATTGGAAGACTTCATATTGTTAAGGTGGCAATACTACCCAATGCGATATACAGAATGAATGCACCCCTATCAAAATCTCAAGAGCATGTTTTTTTTTTTTTTTTTTGTAGACATAGAAAAAAATCTGTCCTAAAATTCATATGTAACCTCAAGGGACCCCAAATAGTCAAAACAACAATGAAAAGGAAGAACCAAGTTGGAGGAGGGTTCATATTTCCTGATTTCAAAACTCTCTCATTTTGAGGGGATCTCTGAAAACTCAAGGATAAAGACCAATTTAAGAACTTCATATAGGGGACTTCTTTCCCTTTGTGGTGCCTATGTCATTCACTGATTTTTATCTCACCCCTTCTTATCCCATCTCTCTCCTTCTCCCTTTCCTTTCCTGTTTCTCTCCTCCTCCCTTAACTTGTCACTATATACACTGAAGGACAATTAGGGAGAATTGCAATCTGTTAACACTTTCCCACCCACCCTGCTTTTTTAAACCAGAAAATTTATTTCTAAAATGAATGAAATTGTGTTGCTCTATTTGCATGTGGTCCTCAATAAGATTTTCTGGAGCTCAGCTATATTTTACTTAAGCGTGGTCTTCAATTAGGTTTTCTGGGACTCAGCTGCCCTAATAAATGAAAGAGGAAATGAAGATTGGTTAATTTAGAAGGATGCCTTGAAGGCTAGACTGAGAGTTTGGCTTTGGGTATTAGGCAGGGACTGGAACCATCTGCTCCTAAGTTCAAAAAGCCATGAGTGACTTCAGATGTGAAGTTTGGTTGTAGGCCCTGAGATTAAAACTCGGGAATGCAGAGCAAACCCTTGTGGGCTACTTGTGCCATTGATGCTGTTCTTTCCTCTCGCAACTAAGAAAGCTGTAGCCCAGGGGACTGCTATAAAGAACTGTGAGAACCCAGGCTGCACCCTTCTTCCCCTCAACCATTGGCTCCTGTGCTCGCAGTTGTCAACTGGAATTGCACAGAAAACGAGGTTGGGTTGTGGGCATTAACAATGGCACTGGTGTCTGAGAACAAGCTTCAAAAATAACAGCTGATCCTGGGAGGCAGGCCACAGTCTCTGGCTGAAAAATGGGGAGGTCATAGATGCTGGGAAAGAAGTGTGACTAAGGGCCTAAGATTAGATGGGAAAGAAAGAAGCGTCACGTTTTGTGCTTCTCGCCTGTCTTTAACCTAGATAAAGGTGGTGGTGGTATAGCTACCTGGAGGGACAGACTCATAGGAGTGTCAGAACTAGAAGGACCGATGGAGATCATTCAGCTTACTCTACACCATCTTTTGGTCCCCAGTGCAGAAGATAATCTCAGAGCCCAAGGAGTTATACCTGGAGCATATTGGTTTTCCATGGAATAAGTTTTTATTAAAAATTACAGGTCTAGTCCAAGCAAATGTTATAAATGGCAAGCCAAGGCTGGGAGTAGTGGCTCACGCTTGTAATCCCAACACATTGAAGGCCGAGGTAGGGGGATCACTTGAGTCCAGGAGTTTGAGGCCAGCCAGGGCAACATGGCAAAACCCCCTCTCTACAAAAAGTACAGAAATTAGCTGGGCATGGTGGCATGTGCCTGTAGTCCCAGCTACTTGGGAGGTGGAGATGGGAGGATCACCTGAGCCCAGAAGGTTAAGCCTACAGTGAAGCATAATCCACTGCACTCCAGGCTGGGCAACAGAGTGAGATCCTGTGTGGAGTGAAAAAAGGAACAGAGGGAGAAAGGTAATTGTCCAAAGCCATATATGAAGCTAGAGAAAGGCTGGTCTGGAATTCAAGTCTCTTGAGTCATTCACCACACAAATAAAGCATTATTATTGCCAGAACTACTTCGTGCTTATATAGTGTTTTAGTTCTTTTTAAACTGCATGTTCCCACATATCATTTAAATTCCTCCTTCCTGTGGCAATATCAATATAGTTTTCCCATTATTTGATCAATGAAAACCTGAAGTTCTGAGAAGAGAAGCAGCTTATCCAAGACAAAACAAGGTGGCTTCACCCGCATTAGACTTGGAATTACTGTAGCATATCAACAGCACCCAATGCATCAACAGCTCAACAATAATTTTGTGGGTCCCTTCCATAGCCCTCCACTTTTTCTCTGTCACTAAGTTATGCTCCTCATATTACCTGTAGCAGAGAAAGCAGTTCTGTCAGCACTAAACACCACAGGTTGCTCCACCATTCTCCCACATCTATTGCACTCCACCTCAGAAATCCTCAGATAAACAAAGGATCTCGAATCAGATAGGAAAATTTCCATTATTTCGGTATATGGGTCCATGCTTATTTTCAGGCTGAATTCATTGATTTATTTATTTTCTGAGCATTTAATGTTTAAGGTCCTTAGATAGAAAACAGAAAGACATAATAAACATATGCAAATAACTAAGTAGATGCTGGTAACTAGCTCACAGGTGTGCATGACTGAGAGAGGGAGAAGGGGTGACAGAGAGAGAAAGGAGGAATAGGGAGGATGGAAATGGGGGTACACTAAAGTTTTAGAGGAATGTAATTTCCTCTGAAGTATGCTTCTTTTGAAGAAGACTCTGAGAAGAGCGTGTAAAGGAGGTGGCATTTGCTCTGAGCGTTAATGGATGAACAAAATTTGGTCATGTGCTAATGGGGGGAGGGAAGAATATTTTAGGTGGAAGGTCTGAGTAAAAGCATAGAGGTGGAAAAATGTGGCATGCATGTGAAGAAAATCAATTTGTTAAATTTGGCTGGTACCCAGAAGTTTAAACCAGAGTAGAAAGAGTAAAAATAAAAAGGCAGATTTATGTCAGACAGAGTTAGTGTTAGGGCTAGAGGATTTGGACTACATTCTATAAGTCAGCAGTCCCCACCCTTTTTGGCACCAGAACTAGTTTTGTGGAAGACAATTTTTCCACAGATGGGGGGAGGGAGATAGTTTCAGGATGATACAAGACCATTACATTTATTGTGCACTTCATTTCTATTATTATTACATTGTAATATATAATGAAATAATTATACAACTCCCTATAATGTAGAATCAGTAGGAAACCTGAGCTTGTTTTCCTGTAACTAGATGGTCACCATACAGCCCTTCCCCAAGACCATGGGGCCCTTTCCTTTCCTAGGCTTAGGAGGTGAGAGAGATCCCTATATTACTAATAAGTTTAAGAAGGAAGTAGAGGTTGGGTGTGGTGGCTTACACGTGTAATCCCAACACTCTGGGAGGCTGAGCAGGAAGATCACTTGAACCCAGGATTTGGAGACCAGCCTAGGCAACACAGTGAGATCCCAAACTCTACCAAAAAAAAACACAAAAAAACAAACAAACAAAAAACAATAATTAGCTGGGTGTAGTGGCACTTGTCTGTAGTCAAAGCCACTCGAGAGGCTGAGGTGGGAGGATTGCCTGAGCCCAGGAGTTCAAGGCTGCAGTGAACCATGATCACTCCACTGTACTCCAGCCTGAGTGGCAGAGTGAAATGCTATCTCAAATGAAAAAAAAAAAAAAATAGAGAGAGACAGTTACAGATCATCAGGCATTAGATTCTTATAAGGAGCGCACAACCTAGATCCTTTGCATGTGCGGTTCACAAGAGGGTTTGTAGTCCTATGAGAATCTAATGCTACTGCTGATCTGACAGAATTGGAGCTCAGATGGTAATGCAGGTGACAGGAAGGGCGGCAAATACAGATGAAGTTTGCTGGCTCCTCACCTCTCTGGGACCTAACAGGCCACAAATGTGTACTGCTCCATGGTCCAGGGGTTGGGGACCCCTGCTGTATGCAATGCAGGGCCATTGAAAGGCTTTAAGTGGGGGAGTGTCAACATCTGATTTGTTTTTAAAAGATCACTGTGGTACTTGTCCAGGTGAGGAATACTGGGACCAAGAAGTAGAAGATGTGAAGAGTGTAGAAAAGGAGTGATTTTCAGAGGTTTCAATAAGCAATAATAGTGTTTTGGAAAACATATTTTCTGCAATATTGCCATCACCTACTACAAATGAAAGAGCTTCCACAGATCTATAGGCAAAACACAAACAAGCTAGACAAATAGACATAGAATATGAAGAGAGAATTTTCAGCCAAAAAAGAAATATAAATGGCCAATAAGCATATTTTCCTTATTCAACCTCCATAGTAGTAAAGAAAATTCAAATGACTACAAATGCCACGTTTCATTCATAATATGTACACAGTTAAAAGATGGCTTGATGAATATATAAAGGCATGGATAGATGGATATGTGATAAAGCAAATAAAGTTCGGTATTAATAGTGGAATCTAGGTAGTACATATATGAAAGTTCACTATACAATTCTTTAGACTTTTCTGTATGTTTGTAAATGTCCGTAATAAAATGTCGGGGGACTGGAATTTTAAAGCATAACCCCTTTGGCACAATTATTTCATTTATAGGAATCTACTCTACAGAAATATGTATGTACTCACATGCTCATAGATAATAGCCAAAGAGGTACCCATCAGCCACCTAAATGCTCATCAAGAAGGAAAGTTTAAATGCATTATGCAGTTGTTTTTAAAAATGAGGTAGATCTGTATGCCAACATGAAGAGATATCCAAAATATATTGTGAAGTTAAAAAATGCAAATGCAAAATCAAATGTATAAGTGGAATCCATTAAATTTAAAAATAAAACTATCAGGTGTATATGTATGTATGTATTTCTGGACACACAAAGTAAAAGGACCAGAAGAATATACAGAAAACTATGAACTATAGTTGTCTCTGGGGAGGGAAATTTGGAATAAGAACAAGAATGAAAGGAACTTTTCCTTTTTATTTTATTATACTTCTGTATAGTTTGGATAATTTACCACACGATTGTATATTACTTATTTTTCTCTATGTTTTTATTTTCTATTTCTCATTCTTTGATTATTTATTCTTTTATCATTTATAATCATTTATTTATTTATTCATCAGTTTATCCATTTATTCATCTTGGTTTTTGATGCGTATTTCTTATTTTCAAAAACATAATAAGCAACAATAAAAGACATTATTACTGTTGATTATAAAGATTCACAGCTAAGTAAACTCGGGATGAAATAGTGTACATTCTGTGCTAGAAAGGGAAGATGAAAGTGGCTTTGGAGTTCACTTGATAGACACAAGGGAAAGAGCCCAGGAGCTACCCTTTCCAGGTAGAAAGAGAAGAAAAGCCTCCATGCGCTACATGTTCTGAGTGGAGCAGTGTTCACTGGAAATCTGAGAGAGAAATGTTGGTGGGGGACAAAAGTAAAGGAGAGAGGAAAAAGGAGGTTGGACAAAGAAAATATCCAAATAATTCAGTACATTGACACTCCTGCTGATCTTTCTCTACCAAAGAAATTATTCACCCTGGGAGGGAGGGAAATCATTTTCCAAAGGCAACAACACCTAGCAACACAAGGCTACTGTTCCGGAAACTACAAATCAGGGAGAACTGTATGCACTACCTCTGGTCCTGTCCTCCCTCCACCTACTCCCACCTTCCAGTACAACAGTGTTTTCTTAAGCCCTGAGTTCAAAACAGTTCCCAGCCTTATTAGTTTAATTCTGGACAAAGCCTCTTGATCCAAAATAGATAGTACATGGAGGATCCAAATTGTATAATGGTTTCCAATATCTTTAGAGCTATAAAAAGCCTGATAAATCATCTAAGTCAATTTCTCCCAATCCCATACAGGTAGACAGAAACTGAGGCTCAGAGAGGGAAGGGGACCTGAGAACCAGAGTTTCCTGACTCCCAGGTCAAAGTTCTTTCCATCTCTGAAGTAGGATTGGCTGGGATTCTCCAATATCACCAGCTCCACCTAAGAAATCTAGATCTACTCTTGGTCCCTGTGGTAGTCTCAAACTCTTGGTCTGAATGGGGTTCATCATGAAGTCACATGATCCAAAAGAAGGCTTTCTCTTCCCTTGCCTTCCCTGCATCTCTCACTATACCCTCTGTCCATCAACCATCAGTTTTCCAAGAGGCAATGACTGCCATTCCTTGAATGCCTGAGGAGAATGGAAATTGGGTAAGGCATCATTCATTATAGGAGGCTCTACTCCATGTTATGGCTATTTGCCCATCAGCACTCCCTGGCTCACAAACTAGACATGGTTGCTATTCCCTTTTGAGGAGCAAGTCCAGAATGCCTGGGCCTGGTGTTCAAGATCTCCCTTTGCAATCTTAACCTCTATTTCCCCTTTCTGGATCACCAGGCACACTGGCCATTAGTGGTCCCCTGCATATCCAGCATCTCCTTGCCTCCACAAAGGCACATATGTTACTCATTTGCCCAGGAAACTTCTGCTCCAGCCTCTGCTATCCAACAATGTTAGTGTAAACCTGTCCTACAGACCTTTAAGGCCCACCACAAATGTCTCTTAAGTATTCATTCAAACCAGAAATACTCATTTTATATTAGGAGGCCTTAAAGTTTCAGGCTCAGGCTGAGCATTCCTAGATGACCATCTGAAAGTAGAACCCTTGACTCCCAAACTTCTAATCCAGAATATGTCTTACTGTTCCACATGGCTTTTGCCTTTTCTGAACCTCATAAGCACTTTTGTCTTTCTGCCTTGGAATATGGTCATTATATCCACTTTTCCCCCAACACACATAAAATCTTCTCTGGGCAGGAGCTTATTTTACACAGTCCTCTCTGCTCTTCTCTCCAGCTGTTCAGCAAAATGCACCACACCAGCAGATACCCTGTAGTTCTTCACGACAGGTCAAGGCAATTCCCTTGGCAGTAACCAGAAAGCCAATGTAACTGCTAAAGTAAAATCCAAATGACAGCAAAGTGGTCCCGGAGATTTTATCCTTTGGGACCTTGGCAGTGTGGAAACACTGTAGCCATTTAAAGTTTATCTCAAATAATGGACATTAGAGTCACATTTTAGCCAAATAAAAAAGGGGTTGGCATTTCAGTTCTCCTGCAGGGGCCCATCTTCATAACATTATGGAGCTCTGATTCTACAACCCCTCCAAATATGAGTATGCAAGACATCAAAACCTAGCTTGTTTTAATTTTTACTTTTGCAGGTTGAAAGGGATCTTTTGACATACTCCATTAAAGTCCAACCCCCTGGCATTATAGATGGAGAACTTGAGGGTCAGAGAGGTGATAGCACTTCCCTGAAGTCACAATGCTAGTGGGTGACAGAACCTGTCAATTCTTTGGTCCCAGCCTCTTTTAACTCCATCAAATCAGCAAGAAGTTGTCATCAACCTCATCATAACCAAGGATCAGGAAGAGCTGCAGCCTAAATGAGCACAGTGTCTCCTTTAACAAGGCAAGGGGCGTATTTTTCTCTATTTCAAACATCCTGTCCTTGACTACCAGGCTGCTCTCACCATCCCCCTGAAGGTCCTTTCCTTGTCAAAAGAAGGTACCTCCAGCTACCCAGATTGAACCAATCAACTCTCTTGTGCCCAGCTGAACAATTATTGTGGAGTTAAATGTGCATTTCAGCCAACCTGGTAGTCACCCATAGAGAGGGTGCTTTTGTAAGCTGCCTAAATGTGACAATTTCTTTCCAAGCCTCAGCCTTCAACACACGTAAAAGGAATCACAGAATAAGTACTTGAGGAGTGTGGACCAGAGATCCTCCAGGGTCTCAGATTATTTCTGCTCTTAAAAAAATAAAAATACACCCTTGGTCCCTTAATTTAGAATTCCAAATTCTCAGGATTTGGAAAGGCCTATTAGTCACATAGTACAAATCCCCATATGAGGTCTGAATATTCCCTACAATACAGCAGTTAGATGGGTCTTAAACCTCTTTTCTGCTTAAGGGCCTCTAGTGACCCACATCCCACTACTTCCCTGACCATTTTGTCACTGAACAGATCAAAATCATTTAAGTGTTAAGTGAAATAGTTTATGCAAAGTACTCTGTAAAGTACTTAATACAAAGTAAAAGCACTCCTCTCTAATATTCGAAAGTGCTTCCTTGTAGTAAGCTTAATTCTGCCTCTTGTTGACTTCCACCCTGATTTCCAACCCATCCTGATGCTCCTTTCTGGGGCTACACAGAACAAACCTGATCATTTTCTACTTGAGCGCTTTGCAGATGTTTGAAGACAGCACCCCCCCCGCCCCCGCGCCCCATTCACTCTCTGACCCTGCTCTCCACCCATTCAAATTTCATCTTCCTGCATACAGACAGTTTGAACTTGGCCTTGCTTTCCACAAAATCGTGGTATTTGTCACTGGAGGCTACCACTCTCTAACTCGAGAGTTGAGCCAACAGAAGGGCATTTATCCTGTGGCCTTCAGCCCCTATGTCGCACTTGGAGGAAAGGAGCACCTCAGGGTGGCGTTGAAGTGTCCTGCCGCCCTAGGTAGGGGCCCGCAGTGTAGAGAACAGTGCTGCCAATGGCAGCTTCCCCACGCACTGCCTTCGGCTCCTCATCCGGTCTCCTCTCTTCATTTCACCATCGTCCCCACGGAAAACTCATCAAAATTTTCCCCTCAAATCCCTAAATCCGTGAGCTGTTTTCGTGACCCATTTAAACCGGCTGTCGGGCCATGGGTAGTGCCAAGCAGACGTCGTCTTTCATCCCCCTACCCTGGCGTGCTCCAGCCATCCCTGTCAGGGTCCCAGATTAGCCCAGGTCTCTGACCCTTTCCCAGAGCCAGTGGCAAAATTGGGACGTCCCCTGGAAGCGCAGGCACAGCTTCGTCAGGGAGATGGTAGCGGGAGTTACCTTTCCTGTGGCGAGTGGCAGTGCTTCGTCGGACGACTGGACCAGCAAGTGGGTGGTTCCGCACCTCTTCTGCGCTCTCTGGGCCATGCTGTGGCACAGGGCGGTCAGAGCTGCGGACTGCAGGCCGGCTAGAGGTCCTGAGTCTCACGTAGCCGGGAGTGGAACCGACCCACTGAAGGGCTGCCTGGCTAGCGGGCAGGCTGTCGGGTGGCAGCTTGTAGGGCGGCGGCTTCTGAGGGTGCGCCACTGCGGCGGAGCGCCGCTGCCCGCCGCCTAGCCAGCCCGAGCGAAAGAGCTGCTAAGTGGCTTCAGTCGTCCCGGGCCCACCGCCGCACCTCACGGAGGGTGTGGGGGCGCCTCCCTCAGCAGGTCATGGGCATCTCTGGGAGAGCTGGCGGAGGTGCATGGGAAACTGCGAGAAGTGGATTGGATGGATCCAGGAAAAAGGAGGCCTAGCGCTAGGGGCCGAGGAGATCCTAATTCAACCAAGCCACTCCTGGTCGCTGCCTCTAGCCAGCAACTGGCCGTCGGGGCGGCGAGTTCTGCGGGTCACAATTGGCGGAAGACGGAGCCGATGAGGCAAACGAAGGTGGGAGGGGCCCCAATTCCTAAGCTCGGGTTGAAACTCCAGCTTGCCAGAAGTAGGCTGGGCAAAGGCGGACTCCTACTCCCTCCCGCGCTTCCTAGAGGCGGACTGGGACAACCTCGAGACTGGGCGGGCGGGGCGCGAGGGGTAGAGGTGGTGGCGCTCAAGCTAGGGCTCTGGACTGCAAAGGCTGGTCGATCCCGCCGCCCGCTAAAGGCCTCCCCCCGCTGCCTACACAGATAGCGTATCCTGGCTTGGTCCGCCAAGCTACAACTTGCTATCCAAACATTTCATCAGCCTAATTGCTGAGCTCCTGGGAGTAAATCGCCGTGAGCCGGGACACCCGAGCGCCCCGCGGAGTACCACACCTTCGCTTCCGGCCCTGCCTCACACCAGGCTTGGGAGGCAGGGCAGGGTGGCAAAGGAAGGCGCGACCAACGTCGGCAACTTTTTCCTGTATCCATTCAATCCACTCCTAGCAGTTTCCCTGTGATTGCGACACCCCTAGGAGGGCAGATTCCTCATATGTTAATCACAGTGTGAATTTTTTTTTTTTTTTTTTTT
>NW_016107778.1:1515505-1525708 GCF_001604975.1 Cebus imitator | reverse complement strand
TTGACCAGGATGGTCTCGATCTCTTGACCTTGTGATCCACCCGCCTCTGCCTCCCAAAGTGCTGGGATTACAGGCGTGAGCCACCGCGCCCGGCCACAGTGTGAATTTTTAACCACCCCTCCCCGCCCTTTTAATTAGCACGATAATCAAATGCTTCCAAGCAACTAGCTTGGGACCCTTGAGGAAAGACCCAGCTGAGGTGAGGTGGTCAGGGAAATTTGAATGGTACTTTCTCTCCTCTCTTGCCAGGTGTGTACTAGGACCAAGAACCTCTGCCTCCTTCAGGGTATGCTTTCTGAGCGATAAACCCTGCATTTGACCCCTGTTCCTGAAGAGGAAAGGACTGAGGTGAGAATTTTCCAGGAAGGCTTAATGGACACACACAACTGTTTTGAAATAGACAAATTAGGCTAATCAACCTGGCCATTATGCTAATAAATTTGTAAAACATGCCAGGAAAAAAAAAAAAAGCCACACAAATCACTTCAGCACTCTTTAAAAATATCAGTGTACAATGGAGGCAGCTGTAAGAGGCAGCAGTCCCCTGAAAAGACCCTCGAAATCCAACCTGAAGACGGAAAAGCAACCATTCCTGACAAATGAATGGACCCGAACAAGTTTATTCTGTAAAGTTGCAACTGACAAGCCAGCTAGGCTACCGCCTGGCTTCTAGGATAGCCTGGTCAGCCTCATGCAGAAATCTGACTTGGGGCTTCCCTCACATCTCATTCCACCTTCTCTTTTTCCACCTCTCATTGCCTTCTTCTGCTCCTAGTCATCCTTCCAGGGTATGCAATAGTTGTCAGGAGGCTTTAGAGGACAGAACCAACTCAAAACTGGAAGGAAAACCTTGAGCAGGTCACTTTGTCACCTTGGAGACTCAGTATTCCTGTCAAATCGCCACAAGAAGAAAAGTATTTCAGAAAGGATTCAATGGGATGATATATGTATGGCCCATAACAAGGGCTGTGTAAATATTTGTTTCACTTTCCCTCCCCAAATGAAATAAAAATAGTCCCAGATGCCCTATGAAAATCATTGACCCATTACCCTTGCTGCAGGCAGAACCAGATCGCCAATGGTTAACCATACTCAACGAAAAAGACCTGGCCTCCTGCTTTAGAAGCAGGCTCCTTTACTTTGCACAAGGCCTATCCTGATGAGCTCAGATTAGAGACTTTCAAAACAAGGGCCAGTTCTTCCTATGCACTATATGTAGAGATAGGGACACTGTTGACAATATAGACAAGAATGCATATTTTGATTGCTATAATTATCCCTCTTTATCATAACAATGACAACAACAATAATAATACTCTCTGTGCTGGTTAACAGCCTCTGTAGTGGGGAAAGGGACAATAATGGATGTAGGGGGATTAAACCTTTCTAAGATAGACCTTTCTAGCTTCTGCCTGTGTGGAAACATAATCCCAGAAACCTTGATCATGGGAATTTACCTCATCTAGCTGCTTGCCTCCTAAAATGTCATCACCATAAGGAATACCCTTGCATTACAAGCTTCCCAAGAAAAGAAAGCCATTCAAGAGGTAAACAAATATTCACTGGACACCTGTGCTAGGAAACAACCTGGCTAGTTCCCATGACATACAGATGGAAAAGGCCCACACTTACTCTCAAGGAACTCTTATCAATCAATGGAGAGAAAGCAAATAAGAAGCATCCCACCTAGCATCTTCCACTTCTCATTGTCTCATGATAGCCATAAAAATGTGGACTAACATTTGGCAATCAAATTTCCACTACACATTTTTCCTATCAAAAGTCAAGCAATGCATACAACCTGTATCCTCAAACCTTTCACTGAAGCCTGACTAAAACTTGACAGTTCACTGGGTATCAACTTCCCCAGCTATGTACAGTATAATTGGCTAGTATTACTAATGAGCTGTTGAGGACAATACTGAATAGATCTTGGTCTTGTTTCTGAACTCCATATGGGCCAGTTGGTGTTATTAAGAGAAAAACCCTAGCCCCAGTTCCCACTCTCATTCAGCCAGTTGCCTCCCAGATCTGTACCTGTGTCTTCCACTTTTCCCTTTTAAGCTTTTATACCTTTTGCAGTAGACTGAATAATATCTCCCCAAAGATGTGTGTGTCCTGATTCCTGGGACATGTGAATATATTACTGTACATGGCAAAGGGACTTTGCAGATGTGATTGCATTTAGGATTTTTAGATGAGGAGATTATCCTGGATTAATGGGCCCTAAAGGTATTCAGATGTATCCTTACAAGAGAGAGATGGAGATTCTATACATATGGCAGAAAGGGTGATGGGAAGATGGTGCAGAAAGAAATTTAAAGATACTGATCTTGAAGATTGGACTGATAAGGCCAGAAGCCAAAGAATGTAAACTGCCCCCAGAAGCTGGAAGAGGGAAGGAATGAATTCTCCCCAAGAGCCTCAAGAAGGAACAGTCCTGCCAACATCTTGATTTTTAGCCCTATAAAACTAATACTGAACTTCTGACCCCAGAACTGGGAGATAATAAATTTGCATAATTTTAAGTCAGTAATGTGTTGGTAATTTGTTACAGCACCCATAAAAATGAATACATTTTTATTGTATTTATACTTAGTTATATCTCATCTGGCTTGCTGTGTGCCCTTGCTACAACTCATTACTGAATTGTAGGCAACAATGCCCAGCAAAGGGCCTTTATTAATTTGGTATTCAATAAATGCCTACTTACCATAAAAACTAACTGAATGGGCAGATGAATTGATGCCACTGACCAGTAAAGTGATCAGAGGGATAATATGAGGAGAGAGTGCCTAGCTCATTGTAACCTACACCTATTGTTGATATCCTTCTATGGTGTGCTGGATTCTTTCGGTATAATTTTTTTTTTCCTATAAAAAGAATAGCACATGATGCAGTTTCTAAACATCCTAAGAGATATTAGTCAAGCTGTATGGTGTACTGAAGTAGATACCTAGAAATTTGGAGTTTAAATCCTATCTCTGCTATTAGTTCACTGGTGACCTTGGGTGGGTTATATTCCAACTCATAGCCTCAGTTTCCCTTTCTGTAAAAGGAGATTTTGAAGACGTATGGAAGATACTTTTCCAACACTGTTCCTCAGTAGATCTTACGTTTATGTCACCTGTTTTGCTACTCTTCCCATCTTATTTATTTTTTCACCTAGGTGAAGGGGACCTGAATCAGTGATGGTGAGGATGTAAACAGGAACAGAAAAAAGAAATTCAAGAAATAATGGCACTAAAGCACATCATTGGAATATTTTAGTCTTCTTGAAATGAGATGACATTCCCATGCACACATAGTGATGTGTATTTCATATATATATATTGCACGTTAGATTCTGTAGTACATGGGCAGAACAAGCAGGATTGTTGCATAGGTACCTACAGGGCAATATGGTTTGCTGGCTCCATCTCCCTGTCACCTAAATCTGGCATTTCTCCCCATGTTATCCTTCCCCCACCTCCATACCCTCCCGCTGTCCCTCCCCTATTCCCCCCAACAGACCCCAGTGTGTGCTGCTCCCCTCCCTGTGCCCATGTGTTCTCATTGTTCAATACCTACCTATGAGTGAGAACATGTGGTGTTTGATTTTCTGTTCTTGTGTCAGTTTGCTGAGAATGATGGTTTCCAGGTTCATCCATGTCCCTACAAAGGACACGAACTCATCATTTTTATGGCTGCATAGTATTCCATGGAGTATATGTGCCACAGTTTCCTTGTCCAGTCTATCACCAACAGGCATTTGGGTTGGTTCCAGGTCTTTGCTATTGTAAACAGTGCTGCAATGAACACACATATGCATGTGTCTTTATAATAGAACAATTTATAATACTTTGGATAGATACCCAGTAATGGGATTGCTGGGTCAAATGGAATTTCTATTGCTAGGTCCTTGAGGAATCAACACGCTGTCTTCCATAACGGCTGAACTAATTTACACTCCCACCAACAGTGTAAAAACATTCCTCTTTTTCCACATCCTCTCCAGCATCTGTTGTCTCCAGATTTTTTAATGATTGCCTTTCTGAATGGCATGAGATGGTATCTCAATGTGGTTTTGATTTGTGTTTCTCTAATGACCAGTGATGATGAACATTTTTCATATGTTTGTTGGCCTCATAAATGTCTTCCTTTGAAAAGTGCCTGTTCATTTCCTTTGCCCACTGTGGAATGGTTCGTTTGTTTGTTTTTTCTTATAAATCTGTTTTAGTTCTTTGTAAATTCTGGATATTAGCCCTTTGTCAGATGGATAGATTACAAAAACTTTTTCCCATTCTGTTGATTGCAGGTTCACTCTAATGATTGTTTCTTTTGCTGTATCACACATTTGAAGAGGCTATCTACGTAAAACTCCTAAACGAAAAAGGAAGGATTTGAACCCCCAAAAATTGGTTTCAAGCCAATCCCATAGACCCTATGACTTTTTCTATGAGATATTAGTAAAATAAATTACATAACTTTGTCAAAGTTAAATTATAGAGCAAAACCTATATATCTTAGTGGCAACACCAGCTCAACTAGGCCTACAAAACGCTACATCCCCCATTATAGAAGAACTCATTACCTTCCACGACCATACCCTTATAATTATTTTCCTAATTAGTTCACTAGTCCTATACATTATCTCTTTAATGCTTACCACAAAACTAACTCATACCAGCACTATAAATGCCCAAGAAATCGAAATAATCTGAACTATCCTACCTGCAATTATTCTTATTATAATTGCCCTTCCATCTCTGCGCATTTTATATATAACAGATGAATTTAATAAGCCCTACTTAACCCTTAAAGCAATTGGCCACCAATGATATTGAAGCTATGAGTACTCGGACTATGAAGACCTATTCTTTGATTCCTATATTATACCAACCTACTACCTCCAACCAGGCGAATTCCGACTTCTTGAAGTAGATAATCAAACAACCTTACCAATAGAAGCAGATATTCGTATACTAATCTCATCACAAGATGTACTACACTCATGAACTGTCCCATCATTAGGCGATAAAGCAGATGCAATTCCAGGCCGATTAAACCAAGCCATACTAGCCTCAATACGACCAGGGTTATTTTACGGGCAATGCTCAGAAATTTGCGGGTCAAATCATAGCTTTATACCTATTGTCCTAGAATTTATTTATTTCCAAGATTTCGAAGTATGGGCTTCGTACTTATATATTGTATCACTGTAAAGCTACTTAGCATTAACCTTTTAAGTTAAAGACAGAGAGAATCTCTCTACAGTGAATGCCGCAACTAGACATCTCACCATGACCAATGGTGATTTTATCAATGATTTTAACTCTGTTTTATGCTATACAACTAAAAATACTAAAATTTATCTTCCACACTATCCCACTATCAAAGTTAACTAAAACACAAAACCAAAAAACAACCTGAGAACTAAAATGAACCAAAATCTATTTGCCTCTTTCAATATACCAATAATCTTGGGAATCCCCCTAGTAGTGCTATTTATTTTATTCCCCACTATACTAATTACATCCTCTAACAACCTAAACAATAACCGATCTTCCTCCCTTCAACAATGACTAATCCAACTCATACTAAAACAAATAATGACAAACCATACCATCAAAGGACGAACCTGATCCCTTATACTTTTAACCCTAATTACCTTTATTACCCTGAATAACCTTCTCGGAGTTATACCCTACGCATTTACACCTACTACGCAACTATCAATAAACCTAGGCATGGCAATTCCCCTGTGAATAGCAACCGTACTTATAGGACTTCGATTTAAAACAAAAGCAACCCTTGCTCATTTTTTACCTCAAGGAACACCTACCCCACTCATCCCTATACTTATTATTATTGAAACTATCAGCCTCTTCATTCAACCAGTAGCACTAGCCGTACGATTAACAGCCAACATCACAGCAGGCCACCTATTAATGCACCTACTAGGAGACACTATATTAATCCTTCTTTCTATTTACCTCTCTTCCTCCGTAATCACCGTTATCGTCATCATTCTATCAATTACCCTAGAACTAGGCGTAGCCCTAATCCAAGCCTATGTCTTCACACTCCTAGTAAGTCTTTATTTGCACAATAATTCATAATAATTTCCCACCCAATTATCTATAATGACACACCAAACACACGCTTATCATATAGTAAATCCAAGCCCTTGACCACTAACAGGAGCTCTATCAGCTTTCCTATTAACCTCCAGACTAATTATATGGTTCCATTTCTACTACACCCCCCTACTTAATGTAGGCTTACTGGCCAGTGCAATAACAATAGCTCAATGATGACGCGACGTAGTGCGAGAAAGTACATATCAGGGCCACCACACTATACCCGTTCAAAAAGGTCTTCGGTACGGAATAATCCTATTTATTATTTCAGAGGTTTTCTTCTTCGCTGGATTCTTCTGGGCATTCTATCACTCAAGCCTAGCTCCAACCCCTCAAACAGGAGGACACTGACCTCCCACAGGCATCTTCCCCCTAAACCCAGTAGAAGTACCACTTCTAAATACAGCTGTCTTACTTGCATCAGGAGTCACAATTACCTGAGCACACCATAGCCTAATAGAAGCTAACCAAGAAGATTCAACCCAAGCATTGTCCTTAACTATTGCACTGGGAATTTACTTCACCTATCTTCAAATATCAGAGTACTCTGAAACACCCTTTACCATCTCCGACGGAATTTACGGCTCCACATTCTTTATAGCCACAGGCTTCCATGGTCTTCATGTTATTATTGGAACCACCTTCCTTGCTACATGTTACATTCGCCAGCAATTATATCACTTTACACCTAGTCACCACTTTGGCTTTGAAGCCGCCGCATGATACTGACATTTTGTAGATGTGGTATGACTATTCCTCTACATCTCTATCTACTGATGAGGATCCTATTCTCTTAGTATAAACAGTACAATTGACTTCCAATTAATAGGCCTTGATAAACCTGAGAGAGAATAATTAACTTAACATTAACCCTAATAATCAGTACCTTACTAGCTCTACTACTAATTACTATTACATTCTGAGTACCACAATTAAACAAATATACAGAAAAACACAACCCCTATGAATGCGGATTTGATCCTACAACCTCCGCCCACCTACCCTTTTCTATAAAATTCTTCCTAGTAGCTATTACATTTCTTCTATTTGACCTAGAAATTGCCCTACTCCTACCCTTACCATGAGCTATCCAAACAGATAACCTAATGCTGATAACTAACACAGTCCTTACTCTACTTATTATTCTAGCACTAGGACTAGCCTACGAGTGGACCCAAAAGGGGTTAGACTGAGTTGATTTGGTGTATAGTTTAAACAAAACAAGTGATTTCGACTCATTAGATTATGGTAAACCATATATACCAAAATGCCTTTTATCTATATCAACACCGCACTGGCATACTCCATATCTCTACTAGGACTATTAATTTACCGATCCCACCTAATATCATCCCTACTATGCTTAGAGGCTATAATATTATCACTATTTATTATAATAACAGCCATAACCTTAAATATACACCTAATATTAACATATATACTACCTATTGTTCTACTAGTATTCGCCGCATGTGAAGCTGCAGTAGGCTTAGCCTTATTAATTTTAATCTCCAACTTATATGGCTTAGACTACGTACAAAACCTAAATTTACTTCAATGCTAAAAATTATTCTCCCAACAATCATAATAATCCCAACAATATATCTATCAAAAAGCCATATAATATGAATCAATACAATAATCTGCAGCCTATCAATTAGCGCCCTAACCCTTATAATTCTACACATACCCAACAACCCATGCAATTTATCGCTAACTTTCTTCTCGGATCCATTAACATCACCACTTTTAGCTTTAACAACCTGACTACTGCCACTAATAGTCTTAGCAACACAACAACATATTTACAGCAACTCCCTTCCCCGAAAAAAACTATATACTTCAATACTAATTATCCTACAAATTTCCCTAATTATAACATTTGCAGCTACAGAACTAATTCTATTCTATATTTTATTTGAAACTACTCTAATCCCGACCCTAATTATTATCACCCGCTGAGGATACCAGCCAGAGCGCCTCAACGCCAGCTCGTACACATTAGCTGGATCACTTCCACTACTCATTACACTCCTTTATTACTTTAACAACTTAGGAACCCTAAATATCCTAACAATAACAATTAACACCAAAGAATTACTAACATCTTGAACTAATAATATTATATGACTAGGGTGTGTGATAGCCTTTATAGTAAAAATACCTCTATACGGACTTCACCTATGACTCCCCAAAGCCCATGTAGAAGCCCCAATTGCCGGCTCAATAGTACTTGCAGCAATCTTGCTAAAACTAGGTAGCTATGGCATAATACGAATCATTCCTACTCTTAACCCCTTAACAGAAAAAATAAGCTACCCCTTCCTCATCTTATCCCTATGAGGCATGGTAATAACAAGCTCTATCTGCTTACAACAGGCCGACCTAAAATCATTAATCGCCTACTCCTCCGTCAGCCATATAGCGCTCGTCACCCTGGCTATCCTTATCCAAACCCCCTGAAGCCTTACCGGCGCAATACTACTAATAGTTGCACATGCATTTACCTCATCCCTACTATTCTGTCTAGCAAACTCAAATTACGAACGTATTCACAGCCGAACTATAATATTCACCCGAGGCCTCCAAGCACTATTTCCACTCCTAACCCTCTGATGACTTCTAGCAAATCTTGCCAATCTTGCTTTACCTCCAACTATTAATCTACTAGGAGAGTTGTCTACAATTTCAGCTGCATTCTCCTGATCTAATTTTACCATTGTATTTACAGGATTTAATATACTTATCACAGCACTATACTCACTACATATATTTACCTCAACACAACGAGGACCATTAACACACAGCACCAGCAATGTAAAACCCCTATTTACACGAGAAAATACACTAATACTAATACACATGGCACCAATTCTTCTTCTCACTTTAAACGCCAAGGTAATAATAGGTCTAATACCATGTAGCTATAGTTTAATTAAAACATTAGATTGTGAATCTAATAATAGAAGACTATAACTTCTTAACTACCGAGAAAGTATGCAAGAACTGCTAACTCCTGCCTCCAGGCTTAATATCCTGGCCTTCTCAGCTTTTAAAGGATAGTAGTTATCCATTGGTCTTAGGAACCAAAAATGTTGGTGCAACTCCAAATAAAAGCAAAATGCACTTTTCTATTACTCTAATAACACTAATTCCCCTACTAATACCTATTATAACTACCCTAGTTAAATCTAACAAAAATCCCCTATATCCACACTACGTAAAACTAGCCATTATTTATGCCCTTATCACTAGCACCTTGTCTATAATAATATTTATTTACACAGACCAAGAATCAATAATTTCAAACTGACATTGAGTAACAATCCAAACTATCAAACTATCACTAAACTTTAAACTAGACTTCTTCTCCATAATATTCACGCCCATAGCACTATTCGTTACCTGGTCAATTGTAGAATTCTCAATATGATATATAAGCTCAGACCCAAATATTAATCAATTCCTCAAGTACTTACTTATATTCCTCATCACAATATTAATCTTAATTACCGCCAATAACTTATTCCAACTATTTATCGGGTGAGAAGGAATAGGTATTATATCCTTTCTACTAATTAGCTGATGATATGGCCGAACAGAAGCTAACACAGCAGCCTTACAAGCAATCTTATATAATCGCATTGGAGATATTGGCTTTATCCTTGCAATAGCATGATTTTTTCTATACTCCAACTCATGAGATTTCCAACAAATGTTTATTCTTAACTCTACTACAAACTTTTTCCCCCTGATAAGCCTCCTCCTAGCAGCAACAGGAAAATCAGCCCAATTTGGCCTTCACCCATGACTTCCTTCTGCCATAGAAGGACCTACCCCAGTTTCAGCACTACTTCACTCCAGTACAATAGTCGTCGCGGGTATTTTCCTAATTATCCGCTTTCACCCCTTAATAGAAAACAACTTGCTTATCCAAACACTTACCTTATCGCTAGGGGCCATTACCACTCTATTCACGGCAATCTGTGCTCTAACACAAAATGATATAAAAAAAATTGTGGCCTTCTCAACCTCAAGCCAACTAGGCCTTATAACAGTAACAGTCGGCATTAACCAGCCA
>NW_016107778.1:1494617-1514780 GCF_001604975.1 Cebus imitator | reverse complement strand
CACACTGTCTTCCACAATGGTTGAACTAATTTACACTCCCACCAACAGTGTAAAAGTGTTCCTACTTCTCCACATCCTCTCCAGCATCTGCTGTCTCCAGATTTTTTAATGTTCGCCATGCCTTTTTCAAAGCTATATTATTTCTATCCGCAGGATCCATTATCCACAATCTCAATAACGAGCAAGATATCCGAAAAATAGGAGGCCTATTTAAAACCATACCTTTCACTGCCTCCTCCCTTATTATTGGCAACCTTGCACTTATAGGAACGCCATTTCTTACAGGTTTCTACTCAAAAGATCTAATTATCGAAACCATCAACACGTCATATACCAACGCCTGAGCCCTTACAACTACTCTCATAGCCACCTCCCTTACAGCGATATACAGTGGCCGCATTATATTTTTTACCTTAACAGGATACCCTTGCTTTACAACTTCCACCCTAATCAACGAAAATAACAATCTCCTAATAAACCCAATTAATCGCCTAGCAGTAGGTAGTATCCTTGCCGGGTTTCTTATTTCTAACTGTATTCCTCCTACTACATATCCCCAAATAACCATACCTCTCCACCTTAAGCTTACAGCTCTAAGTGTAACCACCCTAGGACTCCTCATAGCAATAGAACTTAACTCTTTAACTAACAACATAAAACTATACACCCCAGTAAAAACTTACTACTTCTCTAACATACTAGGCTTCTACTCAACTACTACTCACCGTCTCAACCCCCACTTAAACCTAACCACAAATCAAAATCTTACCTCCACTTTACTAGATCTATTCTGATTAGAAAAATCCATACCAAAAATAACAATACAAACACAAACATCAATAGCTACAACCACATCAATTCAAAAAGGCCTAATTAAACTCTACTTCTTAACCTTCTTTATTCCACCTATCCTAGCGCTTCTTCTTACAATTTAGCCCCCTCCCCGAGTTAACTCAATTGCAATATGTATACCCATAAATAACGCCCAACAAGTAACTAAAACAACCCAAACACCATAATCATATAAAGCAGCAGCGCCTGTAGGATCTTCACGAATTAAACCCGGCCCCTCACCCTCATAAATCATTCAACCTGCCACAGTATTATAATTAACAACAACCTCCACCGTTTTATTAGGATCACCCCCCAGCAATAATACTACCATTATCTCCATTACTAAACCCAATACAAGTATTCCTAAAATATCAATACTTGATACCCATGTCTCAGGATATTCCTCAACTGCTATTGCTGCAGTATAACCAAAAACAACCATTATACCACCCAAATAAATTTAAAAAACTATAAGCCCCATATAAGATCCACCAAAATACAGTATAAGTACACAACCCACAGCACCACTAAAAATTAACACCAATCCCCCATAAATAGGTGAGGGCTTAGAAGAAAATCCCACAAACCCCATTACCAATATAATACTTAATAAAAATAAAGCATACGTCATTATTCCCACATGGATTATAACCATGACTAATGATATGAAAAACCATCGTTGTATTTCAACTATAAGAATACTAATGACCTCTCCCCGCAAAACACACCCATTAATAAAAATTATTAATAATTCATTTATTGACCTCCCCACACCATCCAACATCTCCTCCTGATGAAATTTCGGATCACTTCTAGGTGCCTGCCTAACAATTCAAATTACCACAGGCCTATTCTTAGCAATACACTACACGCCAGACACCTCAACCGCCTTCTCCTCAGTAGCACATATTACCCGAGATATTAATTACGGTTGAATAATCCGCCTCCTGCATGCCAATGGTGCCTCCATATTTTTTGTGTGCTTATTTCTCCACATTGGCCGAGGCCTCTACTACGGATCTTTTCTCTTTCTGAAGACCTGAAATATCGGTACAATCCTACTATTAATAACAATAGCCACAGCCTTTATAGGTTATGTCTTACCATGAGGCCAAATATCATTCTGAGGGGCCACAGTTATTACAAACCTTTTATCAGCCATCCCCTATACCGGACATAACCTTGTACAATGAATCTGAGGTGGCTTTTCAGTAGATAAACCCACCCTCACACGATTCTTTACCTTCCACTTTATTTTACCTTTTATTATCACAGCCCTAGCAACCATTCACCTTTTATTTCTGCAGTTTAATTAGATCTGATGTGTCTATTTTGGCTTTTATTGCCAGTGCTTTTGGTGTTTTAGTCATGAAGTCCTTGCCTATGCCTCTGTCCTGAATGGTTTTACCTAGGTTTTCTTCTACAGTTTTTATGGGGTTAAGTCTTATGTTTAAGTCTTTAATCCATCTGGAGTTAATTTTAGTGTAAGGTGTCAGGAAAGGATCCAGTTTCTGCTTTCTGCACATGGCTAGCCAGTTTTCCCAACACCATTTATTAAACAGGGAATCCTTTCCCCCTTGCTTGTTTTCTCCGGATTGTCAAAGATCAGATGGTTGTAGACATATGGTATTGCCTCTGAAGCCTCTGTTCTGTTCCATTGGTCTATATGTCTGTTTTGGTCCCAGTACCATGCTGCTTTGATTACTGTAGCCTTGTAGTATAGATTGAAGTCAGGTAGTGTGACACCTCCAGCTTTGTTCTTTTTTGCTTAGAATTGTCTTGGCTATGCGGGCTGTCTTTTGGTTCCTTATGAAGTTTAAGGTGGTTTTTTCCAAATCTGTGAAGAGGGTCATAGGTAGCTTGATGGGGATAGCCTTGAATGTATAAATTACTTTGGGCACGATGGCCATTTTCACAATATTGATTCTTCCTAACCATGAGCATGGAACATTTTTCCATCTGTTTGTGCCCCCTCTTATTTCCTTGAGCAGTGGTTTGTAGGTCTCCTTGAAGAGGTCCTTTACATCCTTTGTTAGTTGTATTCCTGGGTATTTTATTCTCTTTGTAGCAATTGTGAAAGGCAGTTCATTCTCGATTTGGTTCTTTTTAAGTCTGTTATTGGTGTATAGGAATGTTTGTGAGTTTGGCACATTAATTTTGTATCCTGAGACTTCGCTGAAGTTGTTTATCAGGTTAAGGAGATTTGGGGCTGAGATGATAGGGTCTTCTAAATATACAATCATGTTGTCTGAAAATAGAGACAACTTCACTTCCTCCTTTCCTAACTGAATACCCTTTATTTCTTTTTCTTGCCTGATTGCTCTGGCTAGAACTTCCAATACTACATTGAATAGGAGTGGCGAGAGACGCCATCCTTGTCTACTGCCAGATTTCAAAGGGAATATTTCCAGTTTTTACCCATTCAGTATGATATTGGCTGTGGGTTTGTCATAAATAGCTTTTATTGTTTTGAGATACATTCCATCGAAACCTAGTTTATTGAGAGTTTTTAACATAAATGGCTGTTAAATTTTGTTAAAGGCCTTCTCTGCATCTGTTGAGATAATAATATGGATTTTGTCTTTGGTTCCGTTTATGTGGTAGATTACGTTTATGGACTTGCGTATGTTGAACCAGCCTTGCATCCCCAGGATGAAGCATACTTGATCATGAAGGATAAGCTTTTTGATGTGCTGTTGAATTTGGTTTGCCAGTATTTTATTAAAGATTTTTGCATCTATGTGCATCATGGATATTGGCCTGAAGTTTTTTTTTTTTTTGATTCTCTGCTGGGTTTTGGTATCAGGATGATGTTGGTCTCACAAAATGATTTGGGAAGGATTCCCTCTTTTTGGATTGTTTGGAATAGTTTCAGAAGGAATGGTACCAGCTCCTCTTTGTATGTCTGGTAGACTTCAGCTGTAAACCCATCTGGGCCTGGGGTTTTTTTGGTTGATAGGCTATTAATTACTGCATCAACTTCAGCCCTTGTTATTGGTCTATTCAGGGTTTCGACTTCTTCCTGATTTAGGCTTGGGCGGGTGCCAGGAATTTATCCATTTCTTCCAGGTTTACTGGTTTATGTGCATAGAATTGTTTGTAGTAATCTCTGATAGTAGTTTGTATTTCTGTGGAATCTGTGGTGATATCCCTTTTATCGTTTTTTATTGCATCTATTTTATTCTTCGCTCTTTTCTTTTTTATAAATCTGGCTAGTGGGC
This sequence comes from Cebus imitator, assembly GCF_001604975.1. Lineage (NCBI taxonomy): Eukaryota > Metazoa > Chordata > Mammalia > Primates > Cebidae > Cebus > Cebus imitator. The sequence continues at coordinate 1,510,725 of NW_016107778.1, read as the reverse complement.
TAAGTATTTTGTTGATCTTTTCAAAATACCAGCTCCTGGATTTATTGATTTTTTGAAGGATTTTTTGTGTCTCTATGTCCTTCAGTTCTGCTCTGATCTTAGTTATTTCTTGTCTTCTGCTAGCTTTTGAGTTGTTTTGATCTTGCTCCTGTAGCTCTTTCAATTTTGATGACAGGGTGTTGATTTTAGAACTTTCCTTGCTTCTCATGTGGGCATTTTTTGCTATAAATTTTCCTCTAGACACTGCTTTAAATGTGTCCCAGAGATTCTGGTACGTTGTGTCTTCGTTCTGATCGGTTTTTAAGAACATCTTTATTTCTGCCCTCATATCATTGTTTATCCAGTCAACATTCAAGAGCCAGTTGTTGTTTCCATGAAGTTGTGAGATTCTGAGTTAGTTTCTTAATCCTAAATTCTAATTTGATTGCATTGTGGTCTGAGAGACTGTTTGTTATGATTCCCGTTCTTTTGCGTTTGCTGATGAGTGATTTACCTCAAATTATGTGGTCAGTTTTAGAGTAGGTATGATGTGGTGCTGAGAAGAATGTATCTTCTGTGGATTTAGGGTGCAGAGTTCTGTAGATGTCTATTAGGTTTGCTTGGTCCAGATCTGAGTTCAAGTCCTGGATATCCTTGTTAACTTTCTGTCTTGTTAATCTGTCTAATGTTGACAGTGGAGTGTTAAAGTCTCCTACTATTATTGTGTGGGAGTCTCAGTCTCATTGTAGATCGTTTAGCACTTGCTTTATGTATCTGGGTGCCCATGTATTGGGTGTGTATATATTTAGGATTGTTAGCTCTTCTTGTTGCATTGATCCTTTTACCATTATGTAATGCCCTTCTTTGTCTCTTTTGATCTTTGTTGGTTTAAAGTCTATTTTATCAAAGACTAAGATTGTAACTCCTGCTTTTTTTTGCTCTCCATTTTCTTGGTAAATCTACCTCCATCCCTTTATTTTGAGCCTATGTGTGTCCTTGCATGTGAGATGGGTTTCCTGGATACAGCACATCGATGGTTTTTGACTTTTTATCCAAATTGCCAATCTGTGTGTTTTGATTGGGTCCTTTAGCCCATTAATATTTAGGATTAATATTGTTATGTGTGAATTTGATCCTGTCATTTTGATCTTACCTTGTTGTTTTGCCCATTAGTTGACACAGTTTTTTCATTGTGTCAATGCTTTTTACCATCTGGTCCATTTTTTGAGTGGCTGGTACTGGTTGTTCCTTTCTATGTGTAGTGCCTCTTTCAGGAGCTCTTCTAAGGCAGGCCTGGTGGTGACAAAATCTCTCAGTAATTGCTTGTTCCTAAAGGATTGTACTTCTGCTTTGCTTATGAAGCTTAGTTTGGCTGGATGTGAAAATCTAGGTTGAATGTTCTTTTCTTTAAGGATGTTGAATTTTGGCCCCTACTCTTTTCTGGCTTGTAGGGTTTCTGCTGAGATCTGCTGCGAGCCTGATGGGCATCCCTTTGTGGGTAACCCGACCTTCTCTCTGGCTTCCCTTAGCATTTTTTCCTTCATTTCATCCCTGGTGAATCTGATGATTATGTGCCTTGGGGTTACTCTTCTTGAGGAATATCTTTGTGACATTCTCTGTATTTCCTGGACTGGAATGTTTGCCTGCCTTGCTAGGTTGGGGAAGTTCTCCTGGATAATATCCTGAAGAGTGTTTTCCAGCTTGGATTCATTCTCTCCGTCATATTCAGGTACACCTATCAAATGTAGATTAGGTCTTTTCACATAATTCCATATTTCTTTGAGGCTTTGTTCATTTCTTTTTATTCTTTTTTCTCTAATCTTGCCTTCTCATTTTATTTCATTGAGTAGATCTTCAGTCTCTGATATCCTTTCTTCTGCTTGGTCGATCTGGCTGTTGAAACTTGTGTATGCTTCATGAAGTTCTCGTGTTGTGTTTTTCAGCTCCATCAAGTCATTTATATTCTTCTCTAAGCTGTTTATTATCATTAGCATTTCATCAAACCTTTTTTCAAGAGTCTTAATTTCTTTGCATTTGGTTAGAACATGTTCTTATAGCTCAGAGAAGTTTATTACCCACCTTCTGAAGTCTGTTTCTGTCGATTCATCAGACTCATTCTCCATCCAGCTTTGTTCTCTGGCTGGTGAGGAGTTGTGATCCCTTGGAGGTGGAAAGGCGTTCTGGTTTTGGGTGTTTTCATCCTTTTTGGGCTGTTTTTTTCTCATTTTTGTGGATATATCTACCTGTTGTCTTTGTAGTTGGTGACTTTTGAATGGGGCCTCTGAGTGGATGCCCTTTTTGTTGATGATGAAGTAATTTTTTTCTGTTTTTTAGATTTCTTTCTAACAGACAGGCCCCTCTGGTGTAGGAGTGCTGGAGGTCCACTCCAGACCCTGCTTGCCTGGGGATTACCTGTGGTGGCTTCAGAAGAGTAAGGGTTGTTTCTTGTTTCCTCTTATGTTGTCTTTGTCCCAGAAGGATACCCTCCAGATATCAGCCTGAGATCTCCTTTATGAGGTGTCTCTTTGGATATACAGGGGTCAGGGTGCTGCTGGAGGAGACAGTCTGTCCTTTATAGGAGCTCAAGTGCTGAACTGTGAGCTCTGTTATTCCATTCAGAGCTGCTGGGCAGGTGCATTGAAATCTGCTGCAGCAGGTCTCATAACTGCCTTTTTTCCCAGGTCCTCTGTCCTGGGAACGTGGGGCTTTATTTAAGCATTCCTGACATGCTGCCTTTTTTCAGAGATGCCCTGCCCAGCAAGGAGGTAGCCTAGTCACACTTTGCCAGCAGAGGCGTTGCTTAGCTGCTGTGGGCTCTGCCCAGCTGCTGTGTGAACTTCCTTGCCCTTTTGTTTATAAAGGTATAGTTAGAACTGCCTTGGTAATGGCAGTCTGCCTCAGTAATGGCAAACTGCCTCTGTAATAGTGGACTGTCTCAGTAATGGGGATTGCCTCAGTAATGATGGACTGCCTCAGTAATGGTGGACTGCCTCGGTAATGGTGGAATGCCTGAGTAGTGGTGGACTGCCTCTGTAATGGCAGACGTCCTTCCCCCCACAAAGCTGGACTGTCCTGGGTCCAGCTGCTCTTGTTGTGAAACTCTCAGTCCAGAGTGTTTCAGATTCCTGGTCTTTGTGGGGGTAGGACCCACCAAGCCAGATCACCTGGCTCCCTGTTTCATCCCCCTTTTTTTCTGAGTTAAATGGGCAGCTCTGTCTCCCAGGCATTCCAGGCACCAGTTGAAACGGCTGCCCAGATTTGTTTGAGTTTTTGTACAGAGACCCACTGTGCAGGCTGAAACAGCCATGCTGGAAACTTGTGCTTTTCAGCCTGGGAATCTCCTGGTCTGTGGGCAGTAATAACTCATTTGGAAATGCAGTTATCACTCACCTTCTGTGTTGTTCTCACTGGGAATTGCACTCCAGAGCTGTTCCTATTCAGCCATCTTGGATCTGCCTCAGTGGTGTGTATTTCTATATGTCTTCTCTGGCCACAGCTATTTCAATCACCTTATTCAGTGTATGTCACAGAGTATGTTCTCACATCACTAACCTTCTCTACTTTCATTTTGTTATCCAATGTAAAGTAATAATCCCAAAGAAACAAAACCTGCACCAATATTGATTTCCTAAAATGCACACCTCAACATGTCACTTGTCTCAGCAAAAATATACAATGGTTTCCTATTGCTTCATGAGTAAATAAAGTATCAAATCCTTAGCATGGCATTGGGATCCATCTATGATCTAACCTTGACTTCCTTTACTATGTTTTAGTTCACACTGCCATATCCTTTCCAAACTTATTGCTTTTGCAATATTGTTTTACTACTTGGAAAACCCTCTCCAATCCCATCTTACTCTCTTTAACTGCCAAGGAATCCTTAGTCATCCTTCAAAACTTAAGACAAATGCCACTTCTTCCATGATGCCTTCCCTGATGCCATCAGTGAGAATGAATCACCCCTTCCTTTCCACCTTACTTGTTTGTACCCTATTTAAATATATATTTTTATCTCTATATATGTAAAGTAGATTCCTGGTAGATACTAAATCAACCCACAGTATGAACTCCAAATTTCCCATACTTAAAAATGTCTTATATACAGCCTGGTAGTTCCCCACAATGTTAAACATATAGCTATCATATGACCTGCAATTCCATTCCTACATTCACAGAAGTATTATCCATAGTAATGGAATGGTAGAAACAAACCAAATGTCCAGCCACTGATAAATAAATAAACACTATGTGGTACACCTATGCAATAGAATAATATTCCATCATAGAAAGGAATAAAGTACTGATACATGCTACAACATGGATGAACCTGGAAAACATTATGGTACATGAAAGAAGCAAGACACAAAAGGCCATATATTCTATTATTACATTTACGTAAAATATCAAGAAAAGGCAAATTCATAGAGACAGAAAGTTGATTAGCGGTTGCCAGGTGCTGGGTAGAGAGAGGAATGGAGAGTGACTGCTAATGGGTAAAGAGTTTCTTTTTGGGGTGATGAAAATATTTTAGTAATGGTTGCACAACTCTGAATATACTAAAAGCCCACTAAAGTGTATACTTTAAAAGGATGGGTTTTTTTGGAATATTAAATATGTATCTCAATAAAGATTTTCAAAAAGTATCTCATGTAAACATAGCTGGTCACAGGAAGAGTCCAGCATTGCAGGATGGGTCACCATTTTACTAATAATTTTTACTCAGTCTGACTTCTTTTTAGCTTGGCCCATTCTTTTTCACAACTGAGTTTAAACTGCTTTTGACAACCTTTACCACAGAATTTCTGTAATTCAACCAAAAGTTTCTCCAAACACTCTAAGATCCTGGTTTTCTTGGAAGTAGACTGAGGAGTGTTAGTATAAAAAATGTACAGGGCCTCTTCTGGCCTTCCTGCCTCATAAGGTGCAGCAAAGCTTATGCTTCAGTTCTGTACTAGCCTATACACTGTGTCCAATAGCCAGACTCTTGTCCATGAACATTACAGTGTCCCAAAACTGTTGTCTGCTCTGCCTGACAGAAGCCCAAGCAATTTTTCCACCTTCATTCATCATTTACTTTATGCAGGGTCATGTATGAAAGGCATACTGTACTCTGTCAACATGATGCAGAGAGGACCACACTGCAGTGTGTAGGGGAATGAGAATGGAGGGCTGACAAGAAGGAGCACCCCCAGAAGAAGTAGAGAGAAATTCTTGTCAGTCTGAGCCCACTGAACTGGAGAGGAAAGAGGAGGAGGAGGCAAGCATGCCACTTTTCCCTTTGCTGCTAGAAGGGGAGTCATGGTGGCTAGAGATCCTTGGGCTGGGCCCAATACCTCAGCCAAACTCATACACCACATATAAATAACAACCAAATGCATTTGATTAGATTGACCGATGCTCTGTTTTTGGGGCAAAGAAGACTGTGGAATTGGCACCTGGGGAATGGGTAATGGATTCATTAACTGAAGGATAGACTTCTAACTGTACCCTTCCTCCCAGGCTGACCCTTATTTAAATGGATGCCTAGTATATGGGGCTCCCTCGTTAACCACATGGATAACAATGCCACTCCATGACACTCCTGTCCCCATCTTTCCTACTCAGATGAACTTACCTGTACAGACAGGCCAGGCATTGCTCCTCCATACAGCTATGTAGGAAGCTGGCTTGCTTCAAGTTGTAAAAGCACATTTCTACATGTTAAGAACCTTGGTCTAGGAGTCTGGAGTATTGAGTTCAAGACTTGGTTCTGCTACTGAGTTCTAATATGACTTTGAGGACATTATTTTTTACATTTAGGCCTCGGTTTCCCTACTCACTGTAAAATAAGAAAGCAGAGCAAGACAATCTCAAAGATTTCTTCCAAGTATTAAGTTTTTTGAGTTTGAGAAAAACAATTTGGTAGAAAGGATACGTCAGGCCTCCATGTGCAAACTCAGACCCAGAAAGTCTGAAGTCCTGCCTGCCTCAGCTAATCACCCCACCACCCATACCCCTGATAGCCCAGGGGAACTTCCCAGTTAAGATGGCTCACTCCACTCTGGCATCTTAACTAGTATTATAATAATGTGAATACTCCTCACCCCACTCTACCATCTTAACTACTCTGACCCCACCTGCCATTGTAACTAAACTTATGGTAATGTATACTCCTTGCCTCTAACCCCCACCACTGTAACTGATCTTACTCTGTAACTTTCCACTGCCCACCCCAAACCTATAAAACTGCTATCACACGACCCTTTGCGGCCTTAGCCCACCTGCACCCAGGTGAATAAACAGCCATGTTGCTCACACAAAGCCTGTTTGGGGGGGTCTCTTCATTCAAAGCATGTGTTTTTAACAGGATAAAGGTGAGATATTAAGAATTATCTTTCCAAAGATGGCTGTAAGTCCCCATTAAGGAAGGCGTTTTAGAAATGGAGAGACAGCCATTTCTACAGGTTGGTTCCCATGGGAAAGGGCTTTGTGATAATTTATTATTTGTTACAAAACAAATTACTCAACTGCATAAATAGTACCCTTGATTATCATAATCAGGGCAGGAAGGCTTGTGTGAAGGAGTTGAGTAGGTTCTAGTAGGTGAGGAAGAAGAGGATGGTTATGTACTCCAACTCCCCAGAAAGAGCCCATTGAAGGGCTATCAACAACTCCTTTCCTGATTTTGATTGGCTCTTTACAATAAGAATGGTGGCGGTGGAGAATTTTGGGCTTAGGATGTGTTGATAAGGCCACATTAAGGGTGGCAAAAACACAGAACTGGAGCCAATGATAAACTTCATCAACCTCACATTTGAAGCCCAAGCTGGCCTTGAGAGAGACCCTGGTGGCAATGGGTCTTTCTCTCTCTCTCTTTTTATTCTTCTTTTTTTAAATGGTAAGCAGAAATTAACTCCATCCTCTTTGCTCCCCAAATCAAATGTCCAGCATTGGAGAGAAAGCACAAAGTAAACCAAGCTTCATGCCCTGCTTCATCCTCTAGGAACAGGACTGTGGGAAACTTCTGCATGGTCAAACCAGGCTCTCCTTCTTTCATGTGTTTCTCTGTTGTTTTCCCATCTCTCGTCTGATCGAATATTTCTTCACAGGGATAATGTCACACACCCCTGGCAGGCATTTGACGAAATGCCTGTGTTCTAAGAAAGGGGAATAGAATAAAGACATCTCCCTACTGTTCTTGAGGCAGCATGTCCATGGTACCTGATTTGCAAGCAGCCTGATTGCCAGGGATAATTTAAACTTCTGAGAGTGGAACCCTCAGGTCCTATGTACCAGGGAAAGCCTATAAGAAAGACTTTCACCTGCCCAGTTGTATGGGAACCCCAGATGTCTTGAGCTTCTCTCCTTAAACTCACCAAAGCAAATTTATTTCTTTTTAATTTTTAATTTCTAATTTTTGTGGTTACATAGTAGGTGTGTATATTTATGGGTTACATGAGATATTTTCATACAGGCATGCAATGTGTAATAATCACATTAAGGTAAATGGGATATGCATTACCTCAAGCATTTATTCCTTTGTTACAAACAACCCAACTATACTATTTTAATTATTTTAAAATGTACAATTAAATTATTTTTTACTATAGTCGCTCTGTTGTGCTATCAAATACTAGCTCCTATTGGTTCTTTTTAAATTTTTTGTACTCATTAGTCATCCTTACCTATTCCCTACCAGCCCACTACTCTTCTGAGACTCTGGTAACCATTTTTCTACACTTTATCTCCATGAGTTCAATTGTTTTGATTTTTAGATCCCACAAATAAGTGAGAACATGTTTGTCTTTCTTTTTCTGGCTTGTTTCACTGAACACAGTGACCACGCTGAACCAGTTTCATTCATGTTGTTGCAAATGACTGGATCTCATTTTTTTATGGCTGAATAGTACTCCATTGTGTTCATGTACCACATTTTCTTTATCCATTCATCTGTTAATGGACACTTAAGTTGCTTCAAATCTTGGCTTATGTGAACAGTGCTGCAACAAACATGGGAGTGCAGATATCTCTTGGCTATAATAATTTCCTTTCTTTTGGGTGTATACCAAGCAGTGGGAGTGCTAAATCATATGACAGCTCTATTTTCAGTCTTTTGAGGAATATCCAAACTGTTCTCTATAGTGGTTGTATTAATTTACATTCTCATCAACAGGGTAGGAGGGTTTCCTTTTCTCCACATCCTTGCCAGCACTCATTATTGCCTATCTTTTGATAAAAGTCATTTTCACTGAGGTGAGATGATATCTCATTATAGTTTTGAGTTGCATTTCTGTGATGATCAGTGATGATGAGTACCTCTTCATATGCCTATTTACCATTTGTATGTCTTATTTTGAGGAATATGTATTCAGATCTTGTGCCCATTTTTAATCAGATTATTAGATTATTTCCCAGTCTTGTTTGAGCACCTTATATACTATGGTTATTAATCCCTGTCAGGTGGGTAGTTTGCCAGTTATTTTTTCTCATTCTGAGAGTTGTCTCTTTACTTTGTAGATTATTTCTTTTGCTGTGCAGGAAATTTTTAACATAATGTGTCCAATTTGTCCATTTTTGCTTTGGTTGTCTGTGCTCATGGGGTATTACTCAAGAAATTTTTGCCCAGACCAGTGTCCTAGAGAGTTTCCCCAATGTTTTCTTTTAGTAGCCTCTTGTAGACCAAATTACATTTCATCAGAGACTTAAGGGTGAGTTCAAATCTTAGGTCACATTGCTCTTCTCACATTCTTAGCAGCATTCCAGATGCTACTACTTTAACAGTCATTCAACAAGTGACACGGTCATCAGCTCCTACCCAGGTTCCTGGTAATCTTCCTGGACTAGCACACCAGCTCCCTGTCTTTTTGCCTCTTTCATTCTCACCCACTGTTTTGGTCTAATCTCCACACAGCAGCCAGAAGAATCTTTTTAAAAACAAGTTACATCTTCTCACTTCTCTGCTCAAAATCCTCCAGTGGTTTCTTCTGTCACTCAGAATAAAACTTTACAAAGGCTTGCAAGACCCTTCCACAGGGGTCCCAATTCAACTGCTCATTAGAATCACCTGGGGAGTTTAGAAAAAAATTCAGATCTTCATCTCTCTTCTCACTCTAGGCAAAACCACTCTCTGTAATGGGATACAGACCTTGAGGTTATTTTTCCAATTGTCCTGATAAATTTGATCCTGAATACTTCTCTGACTTCCTTTCCCTTTACTCTATTGTTCACTCTGTTATAGTCACAATGGCCTCCTTCCTGTTTCTCTGTAAGCCAAGTACACTCCACCTCAGGGCCCTTGTGCCAACTATTCTCTCTGTTTGAAATGCTCTTTTCCAAGCTCTGTACTTGGATTATTTCCCAATTTCTTTCAATTATTTGCTCAAATATTACCAACCAAAGACAGCTCTACAATACCTACAGAAGCTAGAGATGCCTAGGACCTAGTTTGAAAATCAGAGAAATGTGCTAATAATATCTTTCCTAGTTCTATCATCCTAAGAACCTCCACAAACTGCCACTTGCTGTCAAGTTTTTATCTTTCAGCCTTCTTTTAATGATCATTGCTTCTGATTCTTTCTCCAAACACCTTGTTTTTCTTCTCTATGCCTGAAGTCACCACCTGGCAATTACAATAGCATATGAAAGGTCCATAATACAGATAAATAAAGCTCCTTAAAAGAGAACTCAGGTGAAAGACTTGACCTGAAACTTAGTGAGTATTAGGTATCCATGCTAAACACTCACATGAATTACCTCCTTTATGTGATCATATGACATAGCCCACAAGCTACAAAAGAAAGGGAGGTTATTCTTCATGCCCATTCCCTTAGCCACAAAGATCCTAGGAAGTGGTTAGAGCTTCCAGCAAGGAAAAGGACTCCCTAGAAGAGATGGCACTTCAGCTCTGTGTCCTGGGTTATTACCCTTTGAAAAAGATATAGTCTGGAAGCTGGTCATTAACTATTTGCCAACAGATCATGCCCAGCTGCCTGCTTAACCTTACTCAAAGAACTTCACTTCAGTCTTTACCTGTAATAACATCCAAACTCCAGACACTGTTTAAGGAAACAATTACCATAAGCATAAAAATCTTAGTACTGATACCTTGTTAAGAGCTTGAGGAGCTGCCCAGGAAGCATACTGCATCCCAGTCAGTAAAGGAAAGTAAGCTCTGGATCTCTATTTGCATGTCTAGCTGTGTATCCCTGGAGACTCCCAGGGAGGACTACAGACAGGGGACAGTGACCTTTCTGAAATTAAAAGTTGCAGCCTTGCTGGTATAACCTAATGTGTGCTTCCACATTTAGTAAAAACTCCATCTCTGGCTCTTCCCTGTATAGATACCCAAAACACTGTGGATGGGACTCCCTCAGATACCCTAGTTTCAGGCTGATACTAATTTAGATATATTTTGTGATAGATAGATAGACAGCGTGATGAAACGCAGTAAATTTTTTTATAAATGACTTATCTGCCACTAAAGTGTTTGGGAATGGAGGTACTCTGGAAAACACTTGGAAATTTTAGGCAAATGTTAAGTAGAGAAAGTAGGCATAAGTGAAACCATATATATTAATCTGTTTTCATGTTGCTGATAAAGACATACTTGAGAGTGTGCAATTTACAGAAACAAAAAGCAGATGTAATGAATTCACAATTTCACATGCTGGAGAGGCCTTACCATTATGGTGGAAGGCAAAGAAGAGTAAGTCACGTCTTACATGAATGGCAGCAGGCAGAGAAAGCTTGTACAAGGAAACTCCCATTTTTTAAACCATCAGATCTTGTGAGACTTGTTCACTATCATGAGACTAGCATGGGAAAGACCCACTCCATGGTTCAATTACCTCCCACTAGCTCCCTCCCACAACATGTGGAAATTTTGGGAGTTACAATTCAAGATGAGATTTAGGTGGGGACACAGGCAAACCATATCAACATACAACAGACAGGAACAGATATTTCACTGAAGATTATATACAGATGGCAAATAAGCAAAAGAAAAGGTAATAAATATCATTAGTTACCAGGGAAATGTAAATTAAAATTATGATGAGATATCACTATATACCTATAAGAATATGTATCAAAATATTAAAAATCAAATATCAAATTTAAAAATAGTGATAGCACCCAATGCTGTGGAGGTTGTGGAGAAATTGGATCAGTGATACATTTTTGGTAGGAATGTAAAATGGTATACTTAGAAGAACATTTGGACAGTTTCTTAAGATATGAAAACACGTAATTACCATAACCCAGCAATTTCACTCCTGACATTTACTCCAGAGAAATGAAAACTTACATTTACATTTATATTTGAATGTTCTTAGTAGCCTTATGTGTAATAGTTAAAACTCAGAAACAGTTCAGATGTCTTTTAATTAAGTGAAAGGTTAAATCAACAGTGGCATACCCATACCGAGGGATATAACTCAGCAAAAACAAACAAAAACAGAATGAACTATTGATATATGCAGCAACTTGGATGAACATTCAGAAACTTAGGCTGTATATTTAAAAATATCTTAAAAGGTACACAGTGTCTAATTCTGGTTTTATGATGTTCTTGAAATGACAAAATTATAGAGATTAGTGGTTGCCAGGGGTTGCAGAAGAGAGTGGAATGGTGGTTACTGTGGCTAAAAAATGGTTGCATGAATGATACTTTGAAACACTTCTATACCTTGCCTGTGGTGGCAACTACACAAATCTATACATGCGATATAGCTAAACAGAATTTAATTGCCTCTCCCCCACAACAGATACACACACAATTGAGTAAATGTAAAACTGGTGAAACCTGAATTGTGTCAATGGGATTGTCTTAATGTCAACATCCTAATTGTGATATTATGCTATAGTTACACAACACATTACCACTGGGGAAATGAGTAGAGGGTACACATGATCTCTCTGCATTATTTCTTACAACTGTATGTGAATCTACAATTATTTCAAGATAAAGTATTTTTTTAAGGATAAACCATGACTATATGTAATACATAGCCTTTGTCAAAAGCTCACTGAGAAGAAATCAAATCAGTTATAATAGAATTAGAAATACAAAGAATACTTTTTAAAAGTAGCACTTGCTCTGTAACACCACTATATTTCTAATTTTAAAATAGGAAGATCAATTTGATAAACATAGTGAACAAAAGTATATATTTGTACAAGATCTTAGAGAAGTAAATAAATTAGCAATTCCCCTTTTTTTTTAAAAAAAATGTGAAGCCATGGCTTTATTCCAAAAGAAGGTTTTGATCACAGAGAAGATAGCTGTAGTCACCATTGACTGTCTAAGATCTTTCACTATTTATTGAAAGTGCCCCTTAAAAGCAAGCTTTTTTGGTCTGAGAGCTGAAAACCTCACCATTTCCCTTTTAAAGACTTCCTGGAGACAAACCAATTTGAATAAACCCAAGGCTAATCTGTAGAAAAGATCTTGCCATCTGTGTGTCTGTGTCTTTAGTCAACCCAGCAGGGTACTGAACCATAATATGGACTCCAGTTAAGCCAAGTTCCCTAATAATGTGGTCTGAATGTGTCTCCTAAAAGTTAATGGGTTGGAAACCTAATCCCCAATGCAATAGTGTTGGCAGGTGGAGCCTGATAAAAGGTGACTGGATCATGAGGGTAGAGGCCTCATAGATGGCTTACTGTGGTTATCATGGGAGTGGGTTACTAATTGGAAGACTGGGTTGTTCTAAAGCAAGTTTGATCCCTGGTGCTTTTTTCTTATCTCACATGCTCACTTCCACCTTCTGTTGTGGGATGACCCTAGTCAGATGCCTGTGCCATGATCTTGGGCTTCCTAGCTTCCAGAACCATGAGAAATACAATTTTTTTCTTTATAAATTACCCAATTGGCTATATTCTGTTTTATCAACAGAAAAAAAGAATAAGACGCTCATGTCTAGATACATGTACTGGACTGTATTTGCTGGCCAATATCTATGTGAACCTGCAGGTGCTTGTGTATTGTGTGGAGGCAGGTGGACTGAAAAGGGCTGCTATAATTTGCTGCCTTTGGTTTTGCTGCCTACAGAGCTCTTAACTTGACAAGTTCATCAATTGGAATGAAGCACAGCACTAGAACGGAGGTAGACTGCCTTGCCTAGTACCCCAGCTGGGCAACAATTAAATCTAAAATAGGGGGAAAGATAAAAAAAATTGCTTTTGAAATAATGCATTAGGAAGATGGAGGAAAGGAAGAAAAGAAGTGGGCAGTCTTTTAGTAGCTTCTTGCTCAAAAAAGTGACTTCACATGTCTTTCTCATCTCAGATTATTCTGATGTGCCCAACAGTAGCTGAACACTAATTATTGGCATGAGGCCCAGGCTCTGTGACTCTCAGTTGTGCCCATACCATTGCTGAGGCAGTTCCTTTTCTCACAAATCTGGGGGTGAGTTATATACCAAAATCAACAAACATTTCCTCGCATGAAGTAAGCCAGTATTCCAGTGCTTTGGACTCCAGTAGATAGTCTCTCACTTGTGGGATTTATTGCATAGTGATCAATCCCTTATGAAGCCACCAGAGAGGCTGGCTTCAATAGGCCTGTTGTTAGCCAAGTGGTGAGTAAACACTTGATTACCCATATTGAAGAATTGGTTCACAGCTTCCTCCTCTTTTCCATTCTGGAATTCTGATTTGCTAAGGAGAACCCAAAAAGAGTCCTCTAGAAGCAGGGCCTGCTCTGATTAGCTAAAATTCCTTGCTGCATTGCACATTATGTCCTTCAATTCCAGAAGGATTATATCTCAAAACAGTAGAACAACTGATCATCTGGGTGAGCAAGCCTATTGGAGGTGTGTAAAGTAAAGACTGCTTTTTACCATTAAATGTTAAAAAGGATACCTTAAAAGAATTAAAATATTAATGGGGCCAGGCACATTGGCTGATGCCTGTAATCCCAGCACTTTGGGAGGCCTACGCAGGCAGATCACTTGAGGACAGGAGTTTGAGAACTGCCTGGCCAATATGGAAAACCTATCTCTACAAAAGATATAAAAAGTTAGCTGGGCATGGTGGTTCATGCCTGTTATCACAGCTACTTGGGAGGATGAAGCACAAGAATGGCTTAAGCCTGGGGAGCGGAGCTTGCAACGAGCTGTGATTGTGCCACTACACTCCAGCCTGAGATTGCCAAAAAATAAATGTTAATAGGTAGAACTAGAATGTTATGTTATTGAACACTTTGGGTTTATCCATAACCATAATGTCAGTCAGGAAAACATTATTTCTTCTCCTTCATGAACAGCCATGTCTTATGTAGAGAAATTCTAAAGATGTTCAGCAGTTACCTTGATCAAGAAATGTAACAGTATAGGCTCAATAGAGTTAAAATCAAAGAAGAAATAAATATTTCCTCTCTTGAGCCCTCCTTAGTCTTGTGTGGGGACTGCTAGTGAAGATTGAGGAAGCAGGAGGAAAAGGGAAGTTAGGTACATTCATTGCTACTGTTGTTCCTGGACAAGAGGGATGTCAGGGTTGTCTCACTTCCTCCGTATCTGCTCTCAGGATAGTGGACGTGCATTAGAGAAATGCAGAGGTTTCACTTGCTATACAAACCAGCTGGGCTCCTGTATTAGTCCATTTATGTACCACTATAAAAAACTACCTGAGACTAGGTAATTTATAAAGAGAAGTGGTTTAATTGACTCGTAGTTCAGCATGGCTAGGGAGGCCTCAGGAAACTTACAATCTTGACAGAATGTGGAGGGGAAGCAAGACACCTTCACAAAGCAGCAGGAAGGAGAAATGCCAAGCAAAGGGGGAATGCCCTTTATAAAGCCATCAGATCTCATGAGAACTTACTATCATGATACTGTTATCATGATTCAGTTACCTCCCACTTAGGTATTTTGATCTGACTGTTGGCATTTAGACTTTTTTTTTCCTTTAGTGAGTTTGGCTTATTATCTATGTGCTTTACTCCTGTAAGAACTTTGTAAGCCCTAAAACTAGCCATGCCTCCCAGGGGCCCTATGTGCATCTCTTGCCTCCAGTCAAGACTAAAATAAACTGGGGAAAAAGGAGGAAAAACTTCCATTTTTTTCCTTAACTCCCAGAAAAAAGACAATTATGTAACATTTCTTGACCATATCTTCTTGTGCCTCAGAGTAAGAAAGAAAGACCCCAGGGGTCCCTCCCACAACAGGTAGGGATTATGAGAACTACAATTCAAGATGAGATTTTGACACAGAAAAACTATATCAGCTCCCTTTTGGCATTTCTGGCTCATAGGGCTCTAAGATTCCCACTATGCTGCACAACTTCAGGGGTACCCATTCACATTGCAAGTTACATGACTGGCATCTCCTGAAGTTGACCAGTGCACAGTCTGTGTAGCAGTATACAACAGACTTAGCTTTCTTAGGGGACCGTTAATAAAAACTGAGAAGCAGGGGAGAAGATAAGAGTTATCATGAGCTGCTGATTACAGGTTTTCCAACAGCCAGGCAAGACAGAAATTATACCAAGAACAATAGTTGGGCTTTATGCTAGATATCATTAAAAATTTTCTTACTCTGAGACATGAGAAGATGCAGCCAAGAAATATTACATAATAGTCTTTTTTAAAGAGTTAAGGGGAAAATAATGGAAGTTTTTCTTTTCCTAGCTGAGTTGAGTACAGTCCCGACTGGAGGCAAAAGATGCACATAGGGGCCCTGCGAAGTCTGCCTAGTTTTAGGGCTTGCAAAGTTTTTAGAGAAGAAAAATACTAATATGGTTTGGCTGTGTCACCACCCAAATCTAATATTGAACTGTAACTCTCACAATTCCCAGGTGTCCTAAGAAAGACCCAATGGAAGGTGATTGAATTATGGGGGAGAGTCTTTTTCCTGTGCTGTTCTCAAGATATTGAATGAGTCTCATTAGATCTGATGGTTTTAAAAAGAGGAGTTCAATGCTGGGTGCAGTGGCTCGCACCTGTAATCTCAGTACTTTGGGAGGCCAAGGTGGGTGGATCATGAGGTCAGGAGTTAGAGACCAGCCTGACCAACATGGTGAAACCCTGTCTCTACTAAAAATACAAAAATTGGCTTGGTGCGTGGCAAGCTTAAACCCAGGAGGTAGAGGTTGCAGTGAGGCAAGATTGCACCACTGCACTCCAGCGTGGGTGATAGAGCCAGACTCT
>NW_016107778.1:1481114-1494546 GCF_001604975.1 Cebus imitator | reverse complement strand
AACAAGCTCTCGTTTCTTGTCTGCCACCACATTGTGAGGCCTCCCCAGACACATGGAACTGTAAGTCCATTAAACCTCATTCTTTTGTAAATTGCCCAATCTTGGTATGTCTTTATCAACAGCGTGAAAAAGGACTAGTACAGTAAATTGGTACTGGGAGTGGGGCATTGTGGTAGATATCCAAAAATTTGGAAGCAACATTGAAACTGGTAACAGGCAGAGGTTAGAGCAGTTTGGAAGGCTCAGATGAAAACAGGAAAATGTGGAAAAGTTTGTAACTTCCTAGAGACCTGTTGAATAGCTTTGGCCCAAATGCTGATAATGATATGGACAATGAAATCCAGACTGAGATTATCTCAGATACAGATGAGAAACTTGTTGGGAACTAGAGCAAAGGTGGCTCTTGTCATGTTTTACCAAAGAAAGAAACTGGTGGCATTTTGCCCCTGCCCTAGAGATTTGTGGAATGCTTAACTTGAGAGAGAGATGATTTAGGGTATCTGATGGAAGAAATTTCTTAGCAGCAAAACATTCAAGAAGTGACTTGGGTGCTATTAAAGGCATTGAGTTTTGAAAGGGAAACTTTATAAAAGTTCAGAAAATTTGCAGCTTGACAATGCAATAGAAAAGAAAATCTCATTTGCTGAGGAGAAATTCAAACCTGTACAGAAATTTGCATTATTAATGAGGTGCCAAATGTTAATCACCACAGCAAAGGGGAAAATGTCTCCAGGGCATGTCAGAGGCCTTTGCAGCAGTCCCTCCCACCACAGGCCTGGAGGATTAGGAGGAAAAAATGGTTTCCTGGGCTGGGGCCAGGGTCCCTCTGCTGTGTACAGTCTAGGGACTTGGTGTCCTGCATCCCAGCTGCTCCAGTCATGACTAAAAGGAGCCAAGGTACACCTGAGGCTGTTGCTTCAGAGGGTGAAAGCCCCAAGCCTTGGAAACCTCCATGTGGTGTTGACCCTGTGGGTGCACAGAAGTCAATAACTGAGGTTTGAGAACTTCCACCTAGACTTCAGACGATGTATGGAAATGCCTGGATGCCCAGGCAGAAGTTTGCTCCAGGGGAAGGGCCCTCATGTAGAACCTCTGCTAGGGCAGTGCGGAAGGGAAACATGGGGTCAGAGCTCCACACAGAGTCCCCACTGGGGCATTGCCTTGTGGAGCTATGAAAAGAGGGCCACTGTCCTCCAGACCCCAGAATAATAGACCCACCTACAGCTTGTACTGTGCACCTGGAAAAGCCTCAGACACTCAATGCCAGCCCATGAAAGCAGCTGGTAGAAGTGCTATACCCTACAAAGTCACAAGGGCAGAGCTGCCCAAGACCATGGAAACCCAATTCTTGCGTCGATGTGATCTGGATGTGAGACATGGAGTCAAAGGAGATCATTTTGCAGTTTTAAGAATTGACTGCCCCACTGAATTTTGGACTTGCATGGACCCTGGAGACCCTTTACTTTGGTCAATTTTTTCCATTTGGAACAGCTGTACTTACCCATTTCCTGTACCCTCAGAAGTAACTAACTTGCTTTTGATTTTACAGGCTCATAGGTGGAAGGTACTTGCATTGTTTCAGATGAGACATTGAACTGTGGACTTTTGAGTTAATGGTGAAATTAGTTAAGATTTTGGGGGACTGTTAAGAAGGCATGATTGGTTGTGAAATGTGAGTACATGAGATTTAGGAAGGGCCAGAGGTAGAATGATATGATTTGGATGTGTCCCCATCCAAATCTCATCTTGAATTGTAACTCCCACAATTCCCATGTGTCATAGGAGAAACCCAGTGGGAGGTGATTGAATAATGGGGGCAGGTCTTTTCTTTGCTGTTCTCATGATAGCGAATGAGTCTATGAGATACAATAGTTTTAAAAATGGGAGTCTCCCTGCACAAGCTGTCTCTCTTTTCTTGTCTGCCACCATGTGATATGTGCCCTTCACCTTCTTCCATTATCGTGAGGCCTCCCCAGTCACGTGGAACTGTAAATACATTAAACCTCTTTCTTTTGTAAATTGCCAGTCTCAGGTTGTCTTTATCAGCAGCATGAAAATGGACTAATACAAGAACCTAGATAATAAACCAAATCCCCAAAGGAAAAAAAAAAAAGTATAAATGCCAACAGTCAGATCAAAATATCTAAAGTCGGCAAACACAAGGCAATAACCAGACTAAGACAATAATCAGAATAAGTTAGACTGTAGACAAATGCACAGAAATGGTGAGGAAATTGTCATTCTGGTGTTCCAGCTCTGTAACTGATGAGGTAGCTTTCTATAAAACTAATGCTATTGGAGAAATTTAGGCCTCCTAACATTAAAAATAAACAATATAGGGTTTTTTTTTTTTTTTTTTTTTTTTTTGAGGCTGAGTCTCACTCTGTCACCCAGGCTGGAGTGCAGTAGCATGATGGCTCACTGTAACGTCTACCTCCCAGGTTCAAGTAATTTTCTTTCCTCAGCCTCCTGAGTAGCTTGGTTTACAGGAATGCCCCACCATGACCAGCTATTTTTGTACTTTTAGTAGAGACAGAGTTTTACCACGTTGGCCATGCTGTTCTCAAACTCCTGGCTCTAGGTTATCCACCCACCTCAGCCTCCAAAGGTGCTTGGGATTACCAACATGAGCCACCGCACCCCACCAGCATCATAGACTTTTATCTCAAAGTGTGTGCACGCACACACACACACACACACACACACCTCAAAGGAATAAATAGCCAAATGATAATTCCAAAAAGCATCTTGTTTACTGAAACTCTGATTTCTTTTGATTTTCCCACCACAGAAAAAGACTTATTTTTTTGTTGAAAAAGGACACATTTTCTTACAATTAAGAAAATTGGGAACCCTGTGGTTTGATTCCACTGAGAAATAGTGGTAAAAAGGACACTGAATTGGGCTAATAAAAAGGAAAAATAATGATAAGGATAAAAAATAATATTCTAGTTGGAGAAATCATATATATACAGATGATCCCCTACTTGTTTTGGTTCAACTTATAATTTTTTTGATTTTACAATGGTGTGAAAGCAATATGCAAATAATTTTCAATATAATTATATGATAATATTGTAAGTATTTTCAATTTATGATGTTTATCCAGATGTAACCCCATTTTAAGTTGAGGAGCATCTGTATGTGAAACTGACAAACAGCACAGGATAATGATCTAATAAATGTAAAAATTAGATTATTATTATTAGGAAAAGAATACAGAATTTTGCTGTGTGACCTTGAACAAATCCCTTCTCTTCTCTATGCTTGGATTCTTAATTTCTAAAATGAAGAAATTAGATTTCAGTTTTAGAGAGACCTGCTGTCCCTGCTGCTCTTTGGTACTGTAATTGGAGGCATTCTGCACTGTGCTAGTGTTGGTATAGACCCCTGAGATCTTGCTCAGAGCATGCATGGGCAGTTCAGTGCTCTTTGACAAAGATAAATAGGAGACAAAATCATTAAACAAAAACTAGTTCTGTATAACTTAAAACTGGTGATTTCAGAAACTGTGTGCTCTGGAAACATGAGTTACCTTTCCTTGCCTCTCTTGTAGTCCCTGTTCTTCTTCTGTTTCCACTCACTCAACATGCTCATGAGTGTGGACACACACACACACACACACACACACACACACACAGACCCCAAACGTTTCCCTTCCTTTGGATTACTGAGCTATTTAGACCAACATCCCCCAGAGTCAGGCAAGGAAATTAAAGAGCAGCACTCACTCTGGGACATCTGTGTTGTCTCAGGAGATTTATTTGTCTAAGAAGGTGGTGGGGGATGGCAGCAAAACAAAATTGACCTGTAGGATTTCAATGATCCAGATGTTTAAAAAGATTGATGTGTGCAGATTTCCAGTGGTCCCACTTGTAAGTGAAATTAATGAGTGAGGATTTCTATGATTTAGATTTTAGATTGAGACATTGACTACCTTCTGCAGAAGTCTGGCCTGCAGACCCTGACTCAACGATGGATGAATGAATGCATTCTCACACCGTTACAGTGATTCAAATGAACTAGGAATGGTGAGCTAGGGATATAAGGTGCATTCTTATATCTATAACATTTTTAATATTTCTTCCTCTTTGTAATTTTTCTGTTTCTGTTTTGGTCAAGCAGTGATGTTACCACTTATGAGTTTACTTGCTCATTGTCATAAGCTAATGGGCTAGGCAGTGAGCTGTGGACTCAAGATTAAGCTTTATTAAAGCTGTTTCAAGATTTTGTAACAGATAAACAGAGTAAGCCAAGTCACTTACTATATTTATAGGTTGAGAGGAAAAAGTTTTTGATGTCAAAACCAGGGCTTTAATTTCAACTCTTTGAGTGCCAGTAAACTTAGATTAAGTGATTGAATTATGTGGTCTTTCCCAGACTTTTCCTTATTTACCTGTTCTATCAATAAATAGTGTCAAAGCATCAGGCATGGAGAAGTGCAATACTGCTTTCAATTGCTCTTTCCTTAAAAGAATCTTGATGGAATTGGGATTATAACTTAGCAACTGACTGTATAATTTGTTAACATGGCAAGCTGAATATTGATAACATGAAGTTTAAAAGGAAATCTGAAAATATATCTGGAAGCAGAGACTCAAATAATGTACTTTAACCATGTGCTTAGTCTTAGGCAGAATACCACAAATTTCACCATTGACTTTTCAGGCTAAATTTATGGACCTTAAACTGGCAAACAGTTCTGAAAACGTGACTCACTATCAGAGCAAAGACTATCTCAAATCAATCTGTTATGGGTATGTTTTCACCACACTCTCATACAAATTTCTTTTACTTTCTGAGAATGGGCACAACATTTTTACTTTTTAATTCAACAAATATTATTTAACTTGGCTTAAAGGTTTTCTTTACAGGATAATGTGTGGTTTTAGATGCTTAGCTTTCAATTGTTCTTCAACTAATTTGTGGGCTTTTTTTTTATAGCCGATATATATATATATATATATATATATATTTGTAGAGTCAGGATTTTGCCATGTTGCCCAGGGTGGTTTTGAACTCCTGGGCTCAAACAATCCTCCCTACTTGGGCTCCTAAAGTGCTGGGATTACAGGCATGACCACCACACCTGGCCCAATCCTTTCATTTTACAGATAGAAAAGCTAAGGCTTGATGCATAGGCCACAGAAGGGAATCCGTGCTTTTTGAAAAATTGGGCCTTAGTGAAGTGATCCAGTCTAAAATGCTTTCTCTTCTTGTCATGGTGCCTACTTCTGAGAGTCAGAACTAAAACCCAGGCCACCTTCCTGACACCCTCCTGTGCTTTTGATGACAGACCGCTTTTCACAAGAAAGAGGCCATGGGTTCTAGATAACTGACATACTGGTTATTAGGGAGATTTAATCTCAAAAAACTGGCTGGAAGGACTGGAAACAGAGGAATTGGATGGAATATTGTTTCAGCAACCCAGGCTAGAGAGTAGAAAAGCCTTGACCAGGAAAACAGAAAGAAAGAAGAAATCTGACAAAGCAAAAGACTTGATAGGATGTATTGACTGATGCTACAACACAGGATGAAGAGAAAATGGAAAGGTTTGGAGCCAAGATCGAGTAGGAATATACAAGGATATCCTTGACAAAAGCATAGTGGTGTTGATTGCTGTGGAAAGTGACAGAGAAAAGCAGAGGTACTGTCAGAGGTGTTTGAACCAGAGCGACTCCATTTTCAGTGAGGGCTAAGAAAATGAGGCTTGGACTTGCTGAGCTGGATTCTCAGATAGTTAGGTAGTCATAGCCTCTAGATATTTAGGATTAAGGAAACAAATTAAGAATGTTTACTAAACAGACCCTGGAGTGTCCAGATATCCCATGCTCTGGAGAACAAAGGCCTTCCTAATTTTACTTTAAAGATAGTAACATTGAGGCTGGATGCAATGGCTCACACCTGTAATCCCAGTACTTTGGGGGGCTGAGGAGGGTGGATCACAAAGTCAGGAGTTTGAGAACAGCCTGGCCAAGATGGTGAAACCCTGTCTCTGCTAAAAATACAAAAATTAGACAGGCATGGTGGCAGGTGCCTGTAATCTCAGCTACTTGGGAGCCTGAGGCAGGAGAATCGCTTGATCCCAGGAGGTGGAGGTTGCAGTGAGCTGAGATGGCACCACTGCACTCTAGCCTAGGCAACAGAGCAAGATTGAAAAAAAAAAAAGATAATAGCATCGATTCTTGCAAAATAAAGTAACTAAGAAAATTAATTCTTTATCACAAACCCTTGTAGCAGAACACATCTTCTACATGTATACAAGCATTGGATACAAGCATTGTATCTAGGATGGATGCACTCATCCTCTTGCTTTTGGGAATGTCCTACTCTGTCTACAGAGCAGCTTCTTTACACAATTTTACTTTCTAAATAAACTTGTTTTTGCTTTGTACGGAGAACACGCGGTGAATTCCTTCTTGCACGACATACAAGGACTCTCTCTTGGGGTCTGGATTGGGAACTCTTTCCTGTAACAGAACCTTATTTTAGATAAGTTATATTTGAGATGATGGAAGTGTGTACAAGTACACATGTCCTCCAGGTAGGAATTTAAGTTGCAGGTTGAAGAGAGATATGAAAGTAAACAAGGCAATAAATTTTCTGAATCACTTCAAAGGATAAAGACTGGAGCATTTGCATGGATAAAGGGATATATAAATAAAAAAGATTCAATGTTGGAAGCCAAAACAAAAAGCATCAGTCCATACATTACTGTCTGCAAATCACTATCGTATATATTAACTCATCAAATCCTCATAGTAGCTCTTGCAGATTCCATTCATTCTCTCATTCATATGTTCATTCAATACATATTTGAATAACTCTTCTGTGCCAGTGGATGCAACAGTTAATAATATCCTTTAAAAGAGAAATAAGATAATAAACAAATGAGAAAAAATTTGACAGGCAAGGACAAATGCTATGAAGCAAAATAAAACAAGATAAGGAGATTGAGAAAAACAAGGGGTGCTGTTTGAAATGGGTGGTCCGGGAAGGCGTCTTTGATAAAGTGACATTTGATTAATAACCTGAAAGAAGTGATGAAGTAAGCCACTCAATATCTGAGAGCAGAACAGTCCATGCAAAGGGGGAAAGTAGGTTCGTAGGCCCCAAGGCAGGAAGGCATTTGTGTGTTTAAAGAAGCAAGGGTGCACACCTGTAGTCCCAGCTACTTGGGAGGCTGAGGCAGGAGAACTGCTTGAACCCAGGAGGTGGAGGTTGCAGTGAGCTGAGATCGCGCCATTGCACTCCAGCCTGGGTAACAAGGGTGAAACTCTGTCTCAAAAAAACAAGAAAAAAAAAAAAAAAAAGCAAGAAAGTCAGTGTGCCTGGAGTGGAGTGAGCAATATATTTTGTTTCCTCTATGATTTTCTTAGTAACATTTTTTCTTTATATTTTATCATAAGAATACAGTATATAATACAAAAAACAAGCAAAAAAAAAAAAAAAAAGGACAGAGTACAAGATTATGCCAGAGAGAATAAGGTCATGTAGGGTCTCTGTGGGCCATTTTCAGGACTGCCAATTTTATTCTGTGTGGATTAGAAAGTCATTGGAGGGTTTGAAGTAGAAAAAAAAAAATGTAAAGCCACTTAGGTAAAGCTACAGAACTCATAAGTGACAGTGCCGGGATCCTAACCGAGTAGTCAGAGAGGTAAGAAAGGGGAACATATACCAGGATATTCCTTCCAACTCCCTGAAAGAAAATGACTTTGGCCTCATAATCCTGGAAGTCAGATGGCCCCCATGCACACTATCCTCAAAATGAACCTCTTTTGCCCAACCCTTGTCTTTTCCCTCTCTTAGGTCAGAAACGGGGACATATACCAGGATATTCAAGAGTAAAGCTACCAAAAGATGAAAATAGAATCCTCCCTTTCACACCAGTAAACATGTGCATTAACAATTGCTTGCAAAATGAAAGGGTCCAAAAAGGACAGAGCATCCATGTATGTGGCAGCATAAAAAGGAATGAAATTTAATGTGACTTTTCCCAGACAGGGACTAAAAGTGACCAGATGCCCAGGGATACCCCCTCTCTGTGGTTTGGCATTTGGCCCACTCAGGGAAGTATCCCTGCCTTCTGCCTATCACCCACAGAGAAAATGAACCTCAGATGACTGGTAAGTGTTTCATTCTTCACACGAAAATTTAAATAGGGTGACCATCATCTCCCACTGGGGGGATCCCCACCTCATATTCAAAATTCAAGTGATCCTCAGACTTTGGGAAAAATAATTTCCTAGAACAGGCATATCTAGGTAAATCAAATGTAAGCTGAATCTAATGTTCCCATAAAGGTAGTGACATAACTGAAACTTAGAGACTTGTCCAGAAGCTTATTATCTAAATTCTTATAGTAATCTCCCAGAGACCTTAAAAACAATAGAATTCCATTAATCTCATTAATCATTTTTATTTCCTGTATTGTGTAAAGAGTTCTAAAATTTTACTATTTGAATCATTTAAACAAGGCAGCACTTTAACTAATTCTATTTATTTAAGAATGATTCCTAAAAATTAAATACCATATGCTCTCACTTGTAAGTGGAGCTAAACATTGGGTACTCATGAATACAAAGATGGCAACAATGGATGCCAGGGACTACCACAAGTGGGAGAAAGGGAAGGAGACAAGGGTTAAAAAACTGTTGGGTACTATGCATAGTATCTGTGTAACAGAATTGTTCATACACCAAACCTCAGCATGATTAAATATACCCAAGTAACAAACTTGGACATGTATCCCTGAGTGTAAAACAAAACTTAGATAAAAAAAACTTTCCCGCTTTCCCCCAATACCAGGAGAGGAATGTATCTGTAATCTGAAACCAAAAAAAGAAGATTTTTCTAAACTAGAAAGATCTATTGAGTCACATAGGACAAAAGCTGCTTGCTTCAAGTTTTGTGTATATGATTATGGATACAATTAAGGGATAAAAGCATAATAACATCTGTAATGAAGCCTCACTCACTTGACAGCAACCTATAGGTCACATGAAACATTGAGTTCAATCCGTACCTGCTTCTTGGGGTTACGCTAGCAGGAAACCCTCTGTATTAGTTAGTTCTCATGCTGCTATAAGGACATAACTGAGACTGGGTAATTTATAAAGAAAATTGGTTTAATTCATTCACAGTTCTGCAGGACTGGAGAGGCCTCAGAAAACGTACAATCATGGCAGAAGGGGAAACAAATGTGTCCGTCTTCACATGGTGGCAGCAAAGAGAAGAATAAAAGCTCAGTGAAGGGGGAAGCCCATTATAAAACCATCAGATCTTGTAAGAACTAACTCACTATCACAAGAACAGGATGGGAAAAGCCACCCCATGATCAAATTACCTCACACATGGTCCTTCCCACTGCATATCGGGGATTATAGAACTACAATTCAAGACAAGATTTGGGTGGGGATACAACAAAACAATATCATTTAATCACTTGCCCCTCCCGAATCCCATGTCCTCACATTTCAAAACATAATTGTGCCCTTCCAAGTGTTCCCCAAAGTCTTAAGTCACTCTGGCATTAACACAAAAGTCTAAGTTCAAAGTCTTATCTGAGACAAGGCAAGTAACTTCCACCTAAGAACCTGTAAAATCAAAAGCAAGTTAGTTACTTCTTAGATACAATGGGGATACAGACATTGGGTAAATACATCCATTCCAAATGGAAAAAACTGGCCAAAAGAAAGGGCATACAGGCCTCATGCAAGTTCAAAATCAAATAGGGCAGTTATTAAACTGTAAAGTTTCAAAATGGTCTCTTTTGACTCCATGTCTCACATTCAGGGCACACTGATGCAAGACGTGGGTTCCCATCACCTTGGACAGTTCTGCCCTGTGGCTTTGCATGGCATAGCTCCCCTTCTGGCTGCTTTCATGGGCTGGCATTGAGAGTTCCCAGCTCTTCCAGGTGCTCAGTGCAAGCTGATGGTGCATCTACTTTTCTCGGGTCTGGAGGATAGTGATCCTCTTCTCACAGCTCTTTTAGGCAGTGTCCTAGTGTGGACTCTGCAGGGGTTCCAACCCCACATTTGCCTATTACACTGACCTAGCAGAAGTTCCATAACAGTTCTGTCCTGCAGCAAACTTCTGCCTGGACATCCAAGCATTTACATACATCCTCTGAAACCTAGGTGGTGGTTCCCAAACCTCAGTTCTCAATGTCTGTGTACTCACAGGCTCAATACCACATGGAACTCACCAAAGCTTGGGGCTGGCACCCTCTGAAGCAATGCCCTGAGCTCTACATTTGCACCTTTTAGCCATGGCTGAGAGACAAGGCACCAAGTCCTGAAACTGCACATAGCAGCAAGGCCCTGGGTCTTGCCCACAAAACCATTTTTCCTCCTAGACCTCTGGGCCTGTGATGGAAGGGGTTTCCATGAAGACCTCTGACATGTCCTGGAGACATTTTCCCTATTGTCTTGGTGGTTAACATTTGGCTCTTCATTAGTTATGCAAATTTCTGCAGCTGGCTTCAATTTCTTCTCAGAAAATGGGTTTTTCTTTTCTATAACATCACCAAGCTGCAAATTTTCTGAACTTCTGTGCTCTGCTTTACTTTGAAACATAAGTTCCCATTCTCAACCATATCTTCATGAATATATAAAACTAAGTGGTTTTAATAGCACCCAAGTTACCTCTTGAATGCTTTGCTACTTAAGTATTTCTTCTGCCAGATACCCCAAATCATCTCTCTCAAGTTCAAACTTCCACAGATCTCTAAGGCAAGGGCAAAATCTTGTGAGTCTTTTTGCTGAAACACAGCAAGAGTCACTTTTATTTCAGTTCCTGTCAGGTTCCTCATCTTC
The DNA here is from genome assembly GCF_001604975.1 of Cebus imitator. Taxonomy (NCBI): domain Eukaryota; kingdom Metazoa; phylum Chordata; class Mammalia; order Primates; family Cebidae; genus Cebus; species Cebus imitator. Next base: position 1,483,726 of record NW_016107778.1, on the reverse strand, counting down.
ATCTGAGACCACCTTAGCCTGGACTTCATTGTCCATGTCAAATGATCAAAGTCTTTAGGAAGTCCCAAACTTTACCACATTTTTTGTCTTTTTTCTGAGCCCTACAAACTGTCCCAACCTCTGTCTGTTACCAGTTTCAAAGTCACTTTCACATTTTCAGTTATCTTTATAAGAGTACCCTATTCTTTGTGGTACCTATTTATATTAGTCCATTTTCAGCTGCTATATGGACATGCCTGAGACTGGGTAACTTATAAAGGAAAGAGGTTTAATTGACTCACAGTTTCACATGGCTGAGGAGGCCTAAAGAAACTTACAATCATGATGGAGGTAGAAGCAAAGACATCCCTTTCCACATGCTGTCAGGAATGAGAAGAATAAAAGCCCAGCTAAGGGGGAAGCCCCTTATAAAAACCGTCTGATTTTGTGAGAACTAGCTCACTATCACAAGAACAGGATGGGGGAAACCACCCCCCCCATCATTGAATTACCTTCTACGGGGTCCCTCCCACCACATGTGTGGATTATGGGAACTGAAATTCCAGATGAGATTTGGGTGGGAGCACAGCCAAACCACATCACCGTGGCATCAGGCCATCTTCAGTGATTCCAGGTGTCAGAGTCTCTGAAACAAGCCCTAGCCCACACATCACTGACCTTGGGAATGAGGCCTATGTATAAATGTGCATCTTGACTTAGAGCTCCTGAGGGGAGAGAGCAGCAAAGCCAATGGACCTTCTCGATGGATATCTTGAGGCATACTTCCTGTCATAGACTCCTTTATCTGGGTGGTGAAAGAGTTGTGAGACCAAAAACGCAAGTGTCAGCAATGAGGCAGGGACATGATAGGACTTAGAAAAAAGGCACAGCTCTTTCTAGGTTGTGTGAAGTTCCCCTCTACCAGTTTTATACTTCCCTAAATGCCAGCTTTCCTAGCCCTGCTATACATTCATCTGATTGAGAGATCTGTCATGATGCTCTCACAGAACCGTCTGGTTGTAAATGCATAAGAATAGATTGAGTGGCTGTAAAAAGGGAAAAGTAGAAAAAAAAAGGGCTGGAACACTAACATCCTGATTACTAATTTTCTTGCAGGTGTTCTTTAGAAAAGACATGCTGTAGCAGAGGAAAATCAAAATTCAATAAAAAATGCTAAGTGTGAAGACTTTGTTGATGTATGTATTCACAAAATAATGATAATTTTAAAATGAAATGCAAAATTCACCATGCATGCAGACCACAGCTAGGCATAAAAAGATTGGGAGAGAGTTTAAAGGAAAAGGTTTCTTCCATTAGTGTGCTGCAGCTAACCTTCACAAGCTGGTGAGAGAAGCTTTTGTGCCTTCTTTCCACCTACACAGTCAGTGACATTCTGTCAGTACCTTGGAATTGGCCATGGTTAGAGTATTTAAAAAATGGAAATTGTCAATGAATAAAAATCAGGTTGTTGTTGCTGTTTTTCCTGGATAGTTGGTTGTTAAACATTTACCAGAACACCACTGAACAAAGCCTGTTTCAATTCTCAAAATATTTGAGGAGTAGCTGAAAGTTAAGGCTGGTGTTTTATGTCCAAGGGCCTTGGGCCTCCTGCACTAAACTATAAGTCACCTGGGGGTAAAACTACACTTTGTCTAGGTTTTCTCCTAGAGTTTTTATGGTGTTAGGCGTCATGTTTAAATTTTTAATCCATCTGGAGTTAATTTTTGTATAAGGTGAAAGGAAGGGATCCAGTTTCAGCTTTCTGCACATAGCTAGCCAGTTTTCCCAACAACATTTATTAAATAGGGGATCATTCCCCATTGCTTGTTTTTGTCAGGTTTGTCAAAGATCAGATGGTTGTAGTTGTGTGGTGTTCCTTCTGAGGCCACTGTTCCATTACATTGGTCTATATCTCTGTTTTGGCACCAGTACCATGCTGTTTTCATTATAGTAGCCTTTTACTATACAGTTTGAAGTAATACAGTTTGAAGTCAGGTAGCGTGATGCCTCCAGCTTTTTTGTCTGTTTGTTTTGTTTGTTTGTTTGTTTTGCTTAGGATTATCTTGGCTATGTGTGCTCTATTTTGGTTCCATATGAAGTTTAAGGTGGTTTTTTCCAATTCTGTGAAAAAAATCATTGGTAGCTTGATGGGGAAAGCATTGAAAGTATAAATTATTTTGGGCAATGTGGCCATTTTCATTATTTGATTCTTCCTAAACATGAGCATGGAAAGTTTTTCCAACTGTTTGTCTACTCTCTTATATCCTTGAGCATTGGTTTGTAGTTCTCCTTAAAGAAGTCCTTCACATCCATTGTTAGTTGTATTCCTAGGTATTTTATTCTCTTTGTAGCAATTGTGAATGGGAGTTCACTCATTATTTGGTTCGATGTTTGTCTATTATTGGTATATAGGGATGCTTTTGATATTTGCACAATGATTTTGTATTCTGAGACTTTGTTGAAGTTGCTTACCAGCTTAAGAAGATTTTGGGCTGAAACAATGGGGTTTTCTAAATATGTAATCGTGTCATCTGCAATACCATCCAGGACATAGGCATGGGCAAGGACTTCATGACTAAAACACCAAAAGCAATGGTAACAAAAGCCAAAATAGACAGTTGGGATCTAATTAA
>NW_016107778.1:1471350-1481064 GCF_001604975.1 Cebus imitator | reverse complement strand
AAAACTATCAATAGAGTGAACTGGCAACCAACAGAATGGGAAAAAGTTTCTACAATCTACCCATCTGACAAAGGGCTAATATCCAGAATCTACAGAGAACTTAAACAAATTTACAAGAAAAAAACAAACAAGCCCATCAAAAAGTGGGCAAAGGACATGAACAGACACTTTTCAAAAGAAGACATTTATGCAGCCAACAAACAGACAACACATGCTGGAGAGGATGTGGAGAAATAGGAACACTTTTACACTGTTGGTGGGAGTCTAAATTAATTCAACCATTGTGAAAGACAGTGTGGCGATTCCTCAGGGATCTAGAAATAGAAATACCATTTGGCCCAGCAATCCCATTACTGGGTATATACCTAAAGGATTGTAAATCATTCTATTATAAAGACACATGCATACGTATGTTTATTGTGGCACTGTTCACAATAGCAAAGAGTTGGAACCAATCCAAATGCCCATCAAGCATAGACTGGACAAAGAAAATGTGGCACATATACACCGTGGAATACTATGCAACTATAAAAAAAGATGAGTTCATGTCCCTTGCAGGGACATGGATAAAACTGGAAACCATCATTCTCATCAAAATGATACAAGAACAGAAAAGCAAACACTGCATGTTCTCACTCATAAGTGGGTGTTGAACAATGAGAACACATGGACACAGGTAGAGGAACATCACACACCAGGACCTGGAGGGTGGGAGGCTAGGGGAGGAATGGCAGGGGGTGGGGGAATGGGGAGGTATAGCATTAGGGGAAATACCTAATGTAGGTGATGGGGCGAAGGATTCAGCAAACCACTACCATGGCACATGTATACCTATGTAAAAAACCTGCACGATCTGCACATGTACCCCAGAACTTAAAGTAAAATAGATAAATAAATGAATAAATAAAACTATACTTTGTTCTTATATGTTTTATCAGCAGCAACTGTACTATCTGACACACTGTAGGTGCCCAATAAATATATTCAGATATAAATATATGCGTTCTAATGCATCAATAGATTTTTTAAATTAATGAGTTTTCCTACTCAAGTGAAGAAAACAATCAATTTTTTTCTGAAGGTTGTTTTTTATTTATTTTGAGCATCTACTTTATTAATACTACATGTACATAACAGTGTGAAAAATAGTACAGCTCTGTATCAGGACAGAAAATTCTAGTTCGAGGCTGCCATGCTGTGTTACTCTGGATAAATAAAATGAGAATTGTACCCTCCAGAGTTGTGTGATAGGACATCCCTGAGTCCTGACCCTATCCTTGGCTGGACGTATGTCCTGAGCTTTAAATTCAGGTCCTGTAAAATGGCAGGGTTTAATGTAAGCAATTGTTTCCAAGTCTTAAGTTTATTTTTTTCAGTGGGACCTTTTATTCTAATGAAATACAATGCGGATGCTCAGTGGAAATGCTCTAGTTGAAGCTCAGACTGAAGCTCAGAGCCACCCACTCAACTTCCAAATATAGTCCCCAGCCAGTCTACCAGCAAGGCACTTTTGGTAAATTCTTAAAGCTCTAGAAATCATGGGTGGAAAATCAAAGGCCTGACTAGCTTTTTCTTAAAGGACCTCCAGTTCAGCAACATCTAATTCAATGGTGGGCTTCATGAACATTTCTTAAATTTTTACAGTTCTGTAAAGTTGGTTTACTTAGAAAAAAGGATACCTGCAGCTTCATATTATATTTCTCTTCAAAGTGGTTCTCAAACCTTGTAGATATCACATAACCAGCTAGCCTATAATAGATCCACTTTTCTTCTGCAAATTTTGCATGGGGAATAAGATGTTAAGATCTCTGGATCTTCTTTTCCATACCCTTATACCTTTATACCAGTGAGGTAAGTCTCTAAAGAGATTTCATCTTATGGTTTAGCTTTGAGACTTGGGTTAAGAAATGGCCTAGTGATGTCGGCTTGCTTTCTTTGATATATTTGATTGTGAAAAACATATGAGATCCCTATCTCCCAATCTTCAAGTGAGTCTACTTCCTGCCATATCAGACTACTCACTATCTTCTCAAAGTATGCTATGTATCCTTTATCACTAGCCTCCTTATGCTTGCTTTATATATTCATTTACTCAGCCAACATATATCCATTAAGTATAGTCATATATTGCTTAACGACAGGGATACAGGGATATGTTTGGATTATAGGTTGTTACTTAATTACCTTGTCATATGAATATCAGAGTACTTACACAATCCTAGACTGCATTGTCTACTACACACTTAAGTTATATGGTATAGCTATTGCTCCTCGGCTATAAACCTGCACAACCTGTTACTATACTGAATACTGCAGTCTGTTGTAATACAATAGCAAGTATTTGTGTATCTAAATATATATAAACATAGAATAGGTACAGTAAAAATGGTAATTAAGATTTTTTTAAAGGGTATGTACTGTATAGCCTACTTATTCTAAATGCAGCTTGAAGGACTGAAAGTTGCTGCAGGTGAGTAGTGACTGAATGTGAAGGCTTAAGACATTACCGTATACTACTGTAGGTTGCATAAGCACTATACACTTAGGCTATGCTAAATTTATATAAAAACCTTTGTCTTTCTTCAATAATAAATTAATTTTAGCTTACTATAACTTTTTACTTTATAAACTTTTTATTTTTTAAACTTTTGGACACCTTTGTACTAACACTTAGCTTAAAACACAAACACATTGTACAGATGTACAAAAATATTGTCTTTCTTCATATCCTTGTTTTATAAGCATTTTCCTATTTTTGATTATTTTTTTTTTACCTTTTAAACTTTTCTGTTAAAACAGACACAAACATACATACTACCATAGGCCTACACAGAGTCAAGATCAACAATATCACTCTTTTCCACTTTCACATCTTGTCGCATTAGAAGGTCTTTGGGGGCAATAATATGCATGGAGCTTTCACATACCGTAATAACAATGCCTTCCTGAGGAATACCCTCTGAAGGCCCCATTTGGGGTTATTTCACAGGGATTACCATTGTACATGCAGTCTACTATTTATTGATTAATATTAGTGATTACTGATTATTATTGATATTGTCTATCATGACTTGAACTTACTATGTGCTTAACACTGGAGAAAAAGAACAAACAAGAAAAACGTCATCCCTGCCTCATGGAACTTCAGACATAATGGAGCTGTTTCATTTTTTTTTGGTAATTTTATCCTCATTATCATCACAATTACTTTTCATTCAGAAAACTCTGTTTCATCCTTCAATTACCAACTCAGATACCAACTTCTCTATTGAGTAGTTTTTCCTATGGCACTAAGAACCACATCTATCTTTATAGGTGTATAGCACTTACGTTTATTTTTTCAACTAGAATAGGAACTTTAAAAAAACCACAACTTTGTTTCATTTACCTTTTTATGTCCTTCTATTATATATCTGGCATAAAACAGAAAATAAATATTGGAATAACCATTTCTATAGGTATTATTATTTTCAAAGTATTTTCAAATTGTATTATTACTCTTAAAGTACTGATCTCTTTGGCTTCACAACATGACCATCAGGTAATTATCTCTGGCTTCTCAAGACAATATCACAGTAAGTCAGGTAGGCAAGGCAAATTTTACCATTTCCAGGTTACAAGTGAGTCAACTGGGTCCTGGAGCAGGACTTTAAGTCCCTCAAGATCAAGGTAGGCTTGTAGATGGATTCCTCAACACTATCTCACTGTTCTTTTCTGTCAATTGTCTTTCCTGGATCTCCAGATTGCAAATGGCAGATCTTGAAACTTCTCAGCCTTTATAATCATGTAAGCCAATTCATATGTATTATATGTCTGTTTCTCTGGAGATGCTTGAGCAACATATACCCCATGTCCTGGGATTGTACCTTCTTTGAGTGTTGTAGGTCTTAGTGTAAAACCACAGGGGCTTGTGGTCCCTGTCCCTGCTGGAGGAGCCTCCTTCATATCTAGAAAATGATTTTGTAGTGGGGTTGCAATCCCCCTGAGAACTTCTCACATTTAAGTTTTCTCTTGTGGAAAACAGAATAAGAATCATAACCCACTTCTCTAGAGACTTATTGACAGAAATCGGAAGCCCTTTCTGGTCTGAATGTTTGTACTCCTCCAAAGTTCATATGTTGAAGCCCAGTCACCAGTTTGTTGGTGTTCAGAGGTGTGGCCTTTGGGAATTGACTAGGTTGTGAGGGCAGAACTCTCATGAATAGATTATTACCCTTATAAAATAGGCCTCAGAGAGACCTCTTGCACTTTCCATCATGTCAGAACACAGTGAGAAGGTACTGTTAATGAACTAGATAGTGAGCCCCACCAGACACCAAATCTGCTGGTGTCTTAATCTTGGACTTAGCAATCTCCAGACTATTTCTGTTGTTATGAGCCACCCCAGTTAATGGTAATTTCTTATAGTAGCCTGAACAGGTTAAGCCACCATTCCTGAAACCACATGCATTACAGAATATTCCTTTTTCCACTGAGACCTGATCTGCCTGTCCCTATGGTTCTCTTTGCATCTTTCTGTCATCTTTCTTTAGATCCAGAATAGAATCCCTAGGTAAAGACAGCCATTCACCTTTAGAGCCATTGGTAGGGGAGGACATACACACACACAAACAAAAGCATGCATGCAACACACACACACACACACACACACACTGACTAGGCTTCTGGAAATAAAGAAACCTGAACCATTGTGGAATGATATATGCATAAAGCCCAGTCAGAGTGACCAGAAGACTGGAAACAAGGAGACAGAAATTTTGGTATATTTTAGGAAAAAAAAAGAAAACTAACATTTACACAATATCTACCATAGGTCACACTGTGCTAGACACTTTACTTATGTTGTCTCATCAATTCTCATAACAATTCTATGTAGTGGGAATGATTATTTAAATCCTGCAGATGAGCAAAATGAGGCACATAGAAGATGATATTATATTTTGGCTGCCAAACATGCATTTCCCCTCCTCTTGATAAAATACCCCTGGTTTTATTTTAAGGACACAAGTTCCCCTCTGGTCTCAATATATGTGATTCAGGCACAGTTCTAAGAGTTGGGCATGTGGCTCAGCCATAAACAATCATCACGATGATTCCCAGCCACCATGAACTATACATGCAGCTTCAGAGAATTGCATATGACCTAAGGTGGTCAGATTGGAGTGAATCCTGTGCATGTCTGGGAATTTCCAGGTAGTATCCCTTCTCCAACAGACACAGACATGCACACTTGCACACATGTGTGCATGGGTGAGCACAGCCCCCCACACACACACACATGCAAACACATACTTGGAATAAGGTAGCATGGAACTGCTAGCAGATATTGTGCCATCCTGAAAGAAGAACTGGCCTAAGTTTGTAGCCAACCAAAGAAATGGGGCCAAGAGAGAAAGAAAGAGATAGAGAGACAGAGACAGAAGCTAGATAACAATGACAGTCTGGGAGCCCCTGGATCAAGCTGCATCTACCACTGAACTTTTCAGTGATATGAGCTCGTACATTTATTTTTCTGCTTAATCCAATATTAGTTGTAATTTCTGTCATTTGCAATGAAAATAATTGACTAATAGAGTAAATGACATGTTTATATTTACCAACCTAATAAGGAAAGAAACGAACTGAAACCTATGTAACTAATGTGTTTCTCAACTATGTTGCCTCCTAGAGGATCTTTAAATCCTCTAGGCCAATCTTTTTCTTGAATCAACTTCAAGTCTTTGTATATCCTGGGCACTCTCCTTTAGCCATGTTTCAGATGATTAAATGCTTTATTAAAGGGTAGGGCCAGAACTAAATGCAGTCCTTCAGTTATGGCCTGGCTAGCCCAAGGAAAAACAAGATGACTACTTTTCTTCTTATGGAGCACATACTTCTGATAGTGTAGCCTCAGATCATATTAGCTTTTTCAAAAGCCATGACACCCTGTTGACTCACTATGAAAATAACATTAACTACTACCCCTGAATCTGCCACTGCTAAACCACACTTTTCTGAGCCTGAACTTGACCTATTAGATATTTTAAATTATTGTTACAAAGCAGCATTTTTAGTATATTCACCAAATTGTATAACAATCACTACCACTGTCTAATTCCAAAATATTTTTATCACCCCCAAAAGAAATCCTTTTAGAAACTGCACCCCATTTCCACCCCCAACATCTCCTAGAAGGCACTAATGTATCTTCTCTGTCTGTAAGTTTTCTCATTATGGACAATTCATATGGGTGAAATTATACAGTAGGTAGCCATCCGTGTCTTGCTTATTTCACTTAACATGTTTTCAAGTTTCATTCATGTTATAGAATATATCATTATCTCGCTGCTTTAAATTTTTTATTGTGGTAAAATATGTACACTATTTATCATCTTAATCATTTTTAAGTTTTCAATTCAGTGACATTAATTACAACAACATTGTTTTATAACCATCACTAATATCTGTGACCAAAACCTTTTCATCATTCCTGACATAAACTACGTAGCCATTAAACAATAACTTTACCTTCCCACCTTCCCACTCATCTTCCCTCAACCCCAAGTAACTTATATTCTACTTTCTGTCTCTATGAATTTGCCTACTCGAGGTACCTCATATAAGTAGAATCATATGATATGTGTCATATTCATATTGTGCTTGGCTTATGATAATTATCATAACATTGTCACATAGCAGAATTTCATTCCTGTTTAAGGTTGAATAATATTGTTTGGATACACCATTTTTGTCTATCCATTTATCTGATGGCAAACATGGTTGTTTCCACTTTTTGGCTATTGTGGATATTGGTGCTATAAATATTTTTGTGCACATATCTGTTTTAGTCACTGAATTCAATACTTATGGCTATATACCTAAAAGTGGAAATGCTGGGTCATACAGTAGTTCTATTTCTAACTGAGGAACCACCAAATTGTTTTTCACAGCAGCCATACCATTTTACATTCCAACCAGCAATGCATGAGAGTCTCAATTTATCCACATCTTCACCAACCCTTGTTATTTTCTGTTGTGTTTTAATTCAATTTGTTTCCAGCCATTCTAGTGGATGTGGAGTGGTATCACATTGTAATTTTGATTTGCATTTTCCTAATGTCTAATTATGTTGAGCACCTTTTCATGTGCTTTGTGGCCATCTGTATATCTTTTTTGGAGAAATGTTTATTCAAATGTTTTGTTCATTTTGAATTGGATTGTTTGTCATTTTTTTGTGGATTTTTAGTTCTTTATGTATTCTGGGTGTTAATAGCTTGTCAAATATATAATTTGTAAATGTTTTATTCTGTTTTGTGTATTGCCTTTTCATGTTGATATTGTTCTTTGATCCACTAAAACTCTTAATATTGATGAACTCCAATATATCTATTTTTTTTGTTTGTTTTCTGTACTTTTGATGTAATTATCTATGAAATCATTACAAAATCCAATGCTATAAAGAGTTTCCTATGTTTTTTACTAAAAGTTTTATAGTTTTAGCTCGAATACTTGGATTTTTGATCCTGCAGAATATATATTCTCACTAGCACATGGAACATTCTCCAACATAGACCATATAACCGGCCACAAAAAGTCTCAATAAATTTTTAAAAATCAAAAGCATATTAAGTATCTTCTCAGTCCACAGTGGAATTATACTAGAAATCAATTCTGAAAGGAATCCTCAAAATTATACAAATACATGGAAATTAAACAATGTGCTCCAAAATGAATTTGGGGTTAACAATGAAATCAAGATGGAACTTTCAAAATTCTTCCAAATGATTGATAACAATGACACAAGTTATCAAAACCTCTGATATACAGCAAAAGCAGTGCTAAAGAGACTAGTTTATAGCATGAAATGCCTACATCAAAAAACCTGAAAGATCATAAATTGACAATCTAATGTCACACCTCAAGGAACTATAGAAACAAGAACAAACCAAACCCTGAAGCTATCAGAAAAAAAGAAATAACAAAGATCAGAGCAGAGCAAAATGAAATTGAAACAAACCAAAAGAAAATGCTATAAAAGATTAAAGAAACAAAACTGGTTCTTTGAAAAGATAAATAAAATTGATAGAACATTAGCTAGTTTAACCATTTTTAGTTAATTTTTATACTGTATTAGACAATAATTCAATTTCATACTTTTGCATGTGGTTGTCCAATTCTGCCAGCACCATTTGTTGAAAAGACTGTCCTGTCTCCATTTAATGGTGTTGACAACCTTATCAAAAATCAATTAACCATAAATGTGTTTTTTTCTGGACTCTGTATTTTATTCAATTGGTCTACATATATGTTCTTATTCCAAAAACTATATTATTTAATTAATTGCTATACTTTTACAGTAAGTTTTGAAGTAAGGAAGTCTGGGCCCTCCAACTTTAGTTTCCTTTTTCAAGATTATTTTGGCCACTTTTTGCCCCTTGCAATTGCACAAGAATTTGAGCAATGGCTTTTTCAGTTCTGTGAAAAAAAAAAAAAAAAAAAAAGCTTTTGAAATTTTTATAGGAATGTGGATGAATCTGTAGATTCCTTTGGGTAGTACTAAAGTCTAAACAATGTTAAGGGAGCTTGATCCAAGATGGCCGTTTAGGAACAGCTCAGGGTTGCAGCTCCCAGTGAAAGTGCAGAGGGTGAGTGGACGCGACATTTTTATTGCCCACAGACTAGGAAATTCCCAGGCGGAGGAGCTCCACAGGTCACCAGCGCCGCTGTTTCGGCCAGCGCGGCTGTGCCAGCCAGCACCGCTGCTTTGCCCCACGTGGCTGCTTTGTTGGCGCCCCGGAGCAGCGGTTCTCCAAACAAAATACACCCATCCGGGTGCCCTTTTGGCTGGCGATTGGAGCCACGGGAAGTCGCCCATTCATCTGTTTAAAAAGGGGACTGAGCAGGGAACCAGGACAGTAGATTCCAGGGCAAAAAAAAAGCGCCACAAACCTCAGTGCTGTTGTTTAAGCCAGCGCAGTGAGTGGCCGCATGGGAAAACAAACAGACCCCGGCGCCTCTTCAACAGGCGACTGGAACACCAACTTAAAAAAGGCTCTGAGGCAGGGAGCCAGGTGATCAGGCTCTGCTGGTCCCAACCCACAAAAGAACAGCAACCAGAATCTCTGGATTGAGAGTTTCACAGCAAGTTCAGCTGAACCCGGGACGGTCCAGCTCTGTGGGGGAGGGGCATCTGCCATTACCACGGCAGCCCACGACAATGGAGGTAGTCGGCCAATGCTGAGGCAACCCGCCATTGCAAAGGCAACCAGCCATTGCTGAGGCAGCCCACCGTTGCCAAGGCAACCCGCCACAGCAGAGAAACTCCGCCTAAACAGAGAAGGACCACCATTGCCAAAGCAGATGTAACTACACCCATATAAGCAGGACTGCAGGGAAGTTCACTCGGCAGCTGGGCGGAGACCACAGCAGCTCAGCAAAGCCTCTACAGGAACACAGTGACTAGGCTGCCTCCTTGCTGGGCAGGGCAGGTCTGAAGGAAAAAAAAAAGAAGGAAGCAGCATAACGGAAACTCAAAAATAAAGCCCTAAATCCCTGGGACACAGCACCTGGGAACAAAAAGCAGTTTATGAGTTCTGCTACAGCAGACCTATACGTACCTGCCCAGCAGGTCTGAATGAATAACAGAGCTCATGGCCCACGATTTGAGCTCGTATAAAGAAGAGACCGTCTCCTCAAGTAGCTCCCTGAACCCTATATATCCCAAGAGCCACCTCA
>NW_016107778.1:1461795-1466892 GCF_001604975.1 Cebus imitator | reverse complement strand
CTACACACTGGGGTCAGGTGGGGGGAAATAGGGGAGGGACGGTGGGGGGTGGGGAGCTGGGGAGAGATAGCAAGGGGAGAAATGCCAGATGTAGGTGATGGGGAGGAAAGCAGCAAATCACACTGCCACGTGTGTACTCATGCAACAATTTTGCATGTTTTTCACATGTACCCCAAACCCTAAAATGCAATAAAATAAATTTAAAAAAAACAATGTTAAGTCTTCCTATTTATGTCATTCATTTATTTAGATCTTTAATTTCTTTTAACATTGTTTTGTAGTTTTTAGCATACACATCCTTATTCTTAGTTACATTTGTTTCTAAATATTTAACTCTTTAGATTCTATCGTAGTAAATTAGTTTCTTAAACTCCTGTTTCTGTGGTTCATTCTTGGTAAATAGTAACACAATGCGTTTTTTGTGTTAATCTTGTAGCCTATAATTGCTCAATTTGTTTTTTAGCTCTACTAGCTTTCTTGTGGAGGCTTTGAGATTTTTGTATACATAGATTTATGTTCTCTGTGAACAGGGATAGTTTTACTTCTTCCTTTCCAATGTATACACCTTTCATTTGTTTTTCTTGCCTAATAGCTGTGGTTAGAACTTCCAATATGGTGTTGAATAGAAGGGATGAAAGTGGGCATCCTTATCTCATTTTTAGGTGATATCTTTTGTTTATTCACCATTGAATATAATGTAAGTTGTGTGTTTTTCATAAATACCTTTTGTCCTGTTCAGGAACCTTCTGTCTATCATTTGCTTTCTGAGTGCTGTTATCATCAAGGGGAGTTGATTTTTCTTCAGTTGCGTTTTCTATGTTAATCAAGAGAATCATTTGGTTTTTTTTTACTTTATTTTATTATGAATGTATTACATTGATTTTCTAATAGCATACTACCTTTGGATTTTTAAGATAAATTCTGCTTAATCATGGTAAATAATTCTTTCAATGTGCTGTTAGATTCTATTTGCTAATATTTTATTGAAGATTTTTAGATCACACTTAGAGATATTGGTCTGTAAAATTCTTTACTTGTACTGTCATTATCTGGCCTTGGTATCAGGGTAACACTGGCCTTACAAAATGAGTTAGAAAGTATTTTCTCCTCTTCAAGGTTTTTGGGGGCATTTGAGAACTGGTATTACTAACTTTGTAAATGTTTGGTAGTCTCAAACAATCAAGCCAGAATTTTTAGTTTGGGGAAGGTATTTAATCAACCTTTTAATTTGTTATAGGTCTCTTGACATTTACTGTTTCTTCTTGAGTTAGTTTAGGTAATTTGTGTGTTTTGAAATATTTGTTGTTCAGGACTAGATTGGGCAACATAGGAAGACCCCGTTTTTATTTTTTTCTTAAGCCAGGTGTGGTGGTGCATGCCTGTATTCCTAGATGCTTGGGAGGCTGAGGCAGGAGGGTTGCTTGAGTGCAAGACTTCAAGGTTGCAGTAAGCCATGATCATGCCACTGAACTCCAACCTAGGCAATAGAGCAAGACCTTCTATTAAAAAATAGACTCTAACTAAAAAAGTAGTAATAATAAATACATATGTTCATTTCTTTTGTGTTATCTAATTTGCACATAATTGCTTATCATATTCTCTTATAATATATAATCATTTTTTTGTCTCTGTAAGTTTAGTAGTAAAGTCCTCACTTTCATTTTTTTTTAATTATACTTTAAGTTCTGGGGTACATTTACAGATCTTGTAGAATTGTTACGCAGGTGTAAACATGCCATAGTGGTTTGCTGCCTCCATTCTTCCATCACCTACATTAGGTATTTCTCCTAATGTTTTCCCTCCCCAACCTCTGCACCCCTTGCTATTGCTCCCCTAGCCCACCTCCCATCAACAGACCCCAGTGTGTGATGTTCTCCTCCCTGTGTCCATGTGTTCTCATTGTTCAACACCCACTTACGAGTGAGAACATGCAGTGTTTGGCTTCTTTTCTTGTGTCAGGTTGCTGAGAACATGTCCCTGCAAAGGACATGGACTCATCCTTTTTTATGGTAGCATAGTATTCCACGGTGTATATGTGCCCCATTTTCTTTATCCAGTCTATCATTGATGGGCATTTGGGTTGGTTCCAAGTCTTTGCTATTGTAAACAGTGCTACAATGAACATATGTGTGCATGTGTTTTTATGATAGAACGATTTATAATCCTTTGAGTATACACCCAGTAATGGGATTGCTGGGTCAAATGGTATTTCTATTTGTAGATCCTTGAGGAATCGCCACACTATCTTCCACAATGATTACACTAATTTACACACCCACCAACAGTGTAAAAGTGTTCCTATTTCTCCACATCCTCTCCAGCATCTGTTGTCTCCAGACTTTTTAATGATCACCATTCTAATTGGTGTGAGATGGTATCCCAATGTGGTTTTGATTTGCATTTCTCTAATGAGAAGTGATGATGATAATTTTTTCATATGTTTGTTGGCCACATAAATGTCTTCTTTTGAAAAGTGCCTGTTTATATCCTTCACCCACTTTTTGATGGGGTTGCTTGTTTTTTCCTTGTAAATTTGTTTTAGTTTTTTGTAGATTCTAGATATTAGCCCTTTGTCAGATGGGTAGTTTGCAAAATTTTTTTTTATTCTGTTGGTTTCTGGTTCACTCTAATGGCTGTTTCTTTTGCTGTCCAGAAGCTTTTAAGTTTAATTAGATCCCATTTGTCTATTTTGACTTTTGTGTCATTGCTTTTGGTGTTTTAGTCATGAAGTCCTTGCCTGTGCCTATGTCCTGAATGATATTGCCTGTTTTCTTCTAAGGTTTTTATGGTGTTATGTCTTATGTTTAAATCTTTAATCCATCTGGAGTTAATTTTTGTATAAGGTGTAAGGAATGGGTCCAGTTTCAGCTTTTTGCACATGGTTAGCCAGTTTTCCCAACACCATTTGTTAAACAGGGAATCCTTTCCCCATTGTTTGATTTGTCAGGTTTGTCAGTGATCAGATGGTTGTAGGTGTGTGGTGTTACTTTTGAGGCCTCTGTTCCGTTCCATTGGTCTGCATGTCTATTTTGATACCAGTACCATGCTGTTTTCATTGCTGTAGGCTTGGAGTATAGTTTGAAGCCAGGTAGCTTGATGCCTCCAGCTTTGTTGATTTTGCTTAGGATTGTCTTGGCTATGCAGGCTCTTTTTTGTTTCCATATGAAGTGTGAGGTGTTTTTTTCCCAGTTCTGTGAAGAAAGTCAATGGTAGATTGATGGATATAGCATTGAATATACAAATTACTTTGGGCAGTATGGCCATTTTCACGATATTGATTATTTATAACCATGAGCATGGAGTGTTTTACCATCTGTTTGTGTCCTCTCTGATTTCCTTGAGCAGTAGTTTGTAGTTCTCCTTGAAGAGGTCCTTCACATCCCTTTTTAGTTGTATTCCTAGGTATTTTATTCTCTTTGCAGCATTTCTGATTTTAGTTATTTGTATCTTTTCTTCTTCAGTCTAGCTTGTAAATTTTGTTAATCTGTAAATAGCCAGTTTTGGGTGTCATTGATTTTCTCTGTTGTTTTTCTATTTTACACATTTTCCTACTATATACATTCTCTACATAGTTCATCTCTGTAAATATTTCTTTCTTCTACAAAAGTTAGATCATTTATTTGAAATCTTCCCTTTTTAAGTGAAGATGCTTACAGCTATAAATTTTCGTTCTGAGCACCACTTTTACTGCATTCCATCAGTTTTGGTATGTTGTGCTTTTATTTTCATTTGTCTGTGTTTTCTAATTCCCTTCATAATTTATTCTTTGATTCATTGGATGTTCAAAAGAGTGTTGTTTAATTTCCAGTGTGATGTGCAATCTATTCTGGAGAACATCCCATGTGCACTTGAGAAGACTGTGTGTTCTGCTGTTATTGGATTAGTGTTTTGTGTCTATATGTTAAGTATGGTTAGTTTATTGTGTTGTTTGAGCCCTCTATTTCCTTACTTAGCTTCTGCCTGATTGTTCTATCCATTATTGAAGGTGGGGGTATTGAAATGCTCATCTCATTGCATAATTGTCAATCTCTCCCTTCAATTGTGTCAATGTTTGCTTCTTATATTTTGAAGGTTAGATATTAGTTGTTTAACATTTTATAATATGTATATATTCTTCCTATGCCAAACTTTTAATTAAAATATAAGGTCCTTTTTATTCTCTTGTAGGCTTGTGAGATTTAAAGTCCATTTTGCCTGATAATATTATACCCACTAGCTAGCTTTTAGTTATTATTTGTGTGGAATATCTTTTTCCATCTCTTCATTTTAAATCTATTTTTGTCTTTAGATCTACAGTTCATCTCTTATAGACAGCATATAATTGGGTCATTTAAAAAAATCCATTTTGCTAATCTTTTCCTTTTGAATAAACTACTTAATCCATACACATTTAAAGTAATTACCGATGAGAAGGGACATAATGTCTGCCATTTTGCCAGTTGTTTTTTGTGTCTTATATAACAATGTTTCTCATTTTCTTTAGTAGTGCTTTCCTGTGTGGTTATTCAAGTGTTTTGTGGCGAATTTTGATTCCCCTCTCATTTTCTCTTATGTATATTCTATAATTATTTTATGGCTACCATTGGGATTACAAAGAACATACTAAGGCAATAGCAAGCTAATTTAAATGTATACCAACTTAACTTCAAAAACATGTAAAAATTTTACTCCTATTGAGCTTCAAACGCCTTTTTCAATTACTTTTGTCACAAATTGCATCTTTATACACTGTATGTCCAATAACATAGGTTAATAATTGCGTTTATGTATTTTTCTTTTAAATCATGCAGAAAATATAAATTGGAGTTACAAACCAAAATTATAATTCTAGCTTTTATAACTACCCATGCATTTACTTGTAATGAAATTTTTTTGACAATGCTTGAATTTATATTGTATATGGAAAAGTAATCATTCATTTAATGAGCATATATATGGGATCTACACCACATACTGTAGGGTGATGAGATTAATGTTTTTTTCCATTTATTTATTTTATTGCATTTTAGGTTTTGGGGTACATGTGAAGAACATGCAAGATTGTTGCATAGGTACACACGTGGCAGTGTGATTTGCTGCCTTCCTCCCCATCACCTA
>NW_016107778.1:1446216-1461730 GCF_001604975.1 Cebus imitator | reverse complement strand
CATGCAGTGTTTGATCTTCTGCTCTTCTGTCAGTTTGCTGAAAATGATGGTTTCCAGGTTCATCCATGTCCCTACAAAGGACCCAAACTCATCATTTTTGATGGCTGCATAATATTCCATGGTGTATATGTGCCACATTTTCCCTATCCAGTCTATCATCGATGGGCATTTGGGTTGGTTTCATGGCAACCTGAAGATCATCCTTCAGCATTTCTTGCAGGGCAGGTTTAATGGCAATAATTTCCCTTATATTTTGTTTATCTCAGAATGTCATAGTTTTTCTCTCATTTCTGAAAGATAATTTTGTTGAATATACAATTTTCAGTTGACAGGGTTTTTTTGTTTTGTTTTAGTATTTGTAATATATTAACTCAGTGCCTTCTGGTTTCTAACATTTCAGTTGATAAATCTGCTAATAATCTTATTGAGAATTCCTTATTTGTGACAAGATGCTTTTCTCACTCTGATTTCAAGTTTCTGTCTTGGCTTTCAACAGTTTGATTATAATGTGTCTCTTCAGTTCTTTTTATTAGGATTTCATTGAGCCTCTTGGACACATAGAGTCATGTCTTTTTTAGATTTGGAAAGTGTCCAGCCATTATTTCTTCAAATATTCTTACTGTTTTTCCCCCTCCCTTTACCTTCTGGGATTAACACAATAGATATGTTGGTCTATTTTATGGTGTCCCACATGTCCTCCAGACTCTGTTTACTTTTCTTCTATCTTTTTTCTTTCTCTTCCCCTAGACTTGAGTATTTCAATTGTCCTATTTCGTATTTCAGAATTCTTTGTCTGCCAGATTAAATCGTGTTTTGAACCATCTGATTTATTTTTCATTTCAGTTATTACACTTCTCTGCTCCAGAGTTTCCTTTTAGTTCCTTTTGATATTTTCTCCTTATTAATATTCTTATTTTGTTCACACATTATTTTCCTGTCTTTTTCTATGTCTTTCTTTAGCTCTTTAGGCATCTTTAAGATAGTTGTTTTAAAGCCTTTGTCTGGTAATCTCCCATCTACTCTTTTTGAGAAGTTTCTGTTGACTTATTTTGATCCCTTAATTGAGCCATACATAGTTTCCTGTTTCTTCATTTGCCCAGTGATTTTTTTTGTTGTTAAAAATTGGACATTTGCATCATCATTACAATGTGGTAAATCTGGAAACTAGATTCCCCCTTTTCTCGGATTTTGTTGTTTATTTTTATTGTAGAATTTTGTTTTGTTTTGTTTGCCAGGAATCAGCCTGAGGCGAAAATATAAAGTTTTCTTATTTATTTTCTGAATCTGTGTCTTTCCCTGGGTGTATGCAGTGGTTTTGTAAATCCCCCCATATATTGTGTTTTTTTTGAAATATTCTAGCCCGTAAATGCTTTTCTCCCAAAAAGGAGAAAAATGGAAAAGAAAAAGACACAAACAACAAAAGCAAAAAATAATCACAAAATAATAGCAACGGAAAAGGGGATGTCAATTCAAGTCTTTTGGAAACTACTTCAGCTCAAGGGGGATGAACCAATATATGGGAGGGGGGATGAAACAATAGCAGCCTACCTCTGTGTCTGTACCAATGTGATCAGAAGTAGCAACCATCTATTAAAGCACAGATTCCTGATATTTGGAGGATAAGGCCATATTGCTTTCTCCCTGCAAAACTTTTTCTAGAATAAAGACATGGCTGCCTATTATGAGGTAGAGTTGGAGAATTAGTTGATATTGCACTAATAGCTGAAATTGATTGAAAGTAATTACCAGTTACCATCCAGCTTTTTCCTTGATGCAGAGAAATTGTTTGGATAGAATCGAGAGTTCCAAAATAGACACTTCATAAGTTTTGATCATACAATTCTTGCCTAGGTGGAGAGATAGATTTCTGATGCTTTTTACTCTGCCTTCTTGTATCTTTCCTGATGTCACCTATATTTCATTGCTTTCCATGATGCTGAATAATGTTCCATTGTACAGACGTACTATATTTTGCCTATTGATTCATTAATTGTTGGAGATTTGGATTGTTTTCACTTCTTTAGCTATTATAAATTGTGCTGCCACAGGGAGGAGAGCACTACACACTGGGGTCAGTTGGGGGGAAATAGGGGGGTGGGGAGTTGGGGAGAGATAGCAAGGGGAGAGATGCCAGATGTAGGTGATGGGGAGGAAGGCAGCAAATCACACTGCCATGTGTGTACCTATGCAACAATTTTGCATGTTCTTCACATGTACCCCAAAACCTAAAATACAATAAAATAAATAAATGGGAAAAAATTGTGTACAAATTTTTGTATGAACATAAGTTTTCATTTCTCTTGATTATATATCTAGGAGTGGGAATGCAAGGTCATGTGATTACTCTATATTTAGCTCTTTCAGGAATGACAGGCTGTTTTCCACAGGGCTTACACCATTTTACATTTTCACAAGTAATTTACAAAAGTTCCAGTTTCTCCATAGTCTCACCAATAGATGTTAAATTTTTATTTTTTATTATAGACATCATAATACATATAAAGTGATATTTCATTCTGGTTTTAATTTCCATTTTCCTAATGAATAACGATGTTGAGCATCTTTTAATGTGCTTATCAGATATTTGCATATCTTCTTTGGAGAAATGTATACTTGTATCTTTATGCATTTTTAAATGTTGTTACTTGTCTTACATTGTTGCCTTAAGGGTTATTTAGATGTTCTGGATGCTACACACTTAGATAAACGACTTACAAATATTTTCTTCTATTCAGTGTGTTGTCGTAAAACTTTCTTGATTATATTCTTTGAAGTGTTAAATCTTTAATTTTGATAATGTTTACCTATTTTTTTCTTTTGGTGCTTAAGTTTTTGGTGTCATATCTTTAAAAACTATTGCCTAATTCAAGGTCATGAAAATGAGAACTACGTTTTTTTCCCCAAGAGTTTTGTCATTGAAGTGCTTGCATTTCGATATTTGATTCATTTTCAGTTAATTTTAGTATATAATGTGAGGTTGGGGACCCAAACTCATTATCTGGCATGTGAATCTAGTTTCTCCGGCAACATTTATTGAAAACTCCATTCTTTCCTCACGGAATGGTCTTGCCATCTTTATCACAAATCAATTGACTACAGATGACTGCTCTGTTTCTTATTGCAAATCAAAATATCTTTATATTTAATTTGGTGCAGTTTACATTATTAATGTTAATAATATAGCAGCAAATTATGAGAGCAAGATGGGTGACTAGAAGCTCCTAACAATAAAGATAAAATTAAAATTAAAAGAAAAAAACAAAAACAATGAATAAACAATTACTTTTTGGTTAAAATAACCAAAAAATAGCACCAGAGAACAGCATAAAAGCAAAAAAAATTCTACAGAGCACAGAAGCTCTGGATGGCTGAATAGAGAATGGAAGAAAGTACCTTGACTCCACCACTCTGTTCCTCCAGTTGGAACTATTTCAGAACCAGGAGCAATTTCTCCCTGAATGGAAAAGGTAAGCAAAAGGACCCCAGGAGCCCCCATTGCCAAAGCAGAACTTGCAGTCTTTGTTACTGAAGACTCCTGCAGTCCTCACAGGTTTGATTACATCTGAGGAAGTTCCCCAAAGTCTACACGCTGAGCTAATTCCAGAGAAAAAGCTGATGCCATGCATCAACTACAGCCCCATGGCCCATGCTGCTACTACTCTGCACTATCTGGGAACTGGATTCACTACTAGAGTGTATTCTGCTCCATGGGGTGAACAGCTATTGCTTCTCTTTATTCCTGAGGCTCAGTCACTTCTGCACCATGCCCACCTAGTAATGTGTTGTCACTGAGCAGAGCTGCCGCTATGTTCTCCCACTAGAGTCAAGCTACTGGAAAGCTGTTTCATCCCCCTCATCCCAGTTGCTGGTAAACCTCCTCTTAGGGATGAGCCGAAGTGGCACCCTACGTGCAGAATCTGGATGGTCCATAGCAATCATGCTCTCTCAATGCCACAGCTGAGGTAGTATGCTATGCCCCAGGTCCCTCAGGCTGCCTACACACTAGAACAGTCATGCTCTTTTGGCACTACTGCTGAGACATCACCCTGCCTCCAAGGGATCTCAGGCCTTCTGCACACCAAAGCAGTTGTGTCCCTAGTCCCAGTGCAGATGAAGCATCCCTCTACAGACCTCAGGCTCCCTGTGGACCAGAGTCATTACTTCCTCCAGCACCACAGATGAAACAATGCCCTACTCCCAGAGGATCTCACACCTCATGCACGCTGAGCAGTCACATTCTCTGGTCTTACAGCTGGAGGAGATCCATGCTCCCCACCCAAGGACATCAGGCCTCCAAAATACTAGAGCAACAGCACCTCTCAGCACCACAGCTGGTACAATGCCCTACTTTCAGTGATCCAAAGCCACTTTCTGAGGCTGAGCTGACAAAGTGGCTTAAATCCTATGAAATCAGAACCTTGGCTGAGTTGAACCACTCTGCCCTCCAGGCCATACAGCAAGAGCACTTCACCTACCTGGAATTCAAGCAGCCCCCAGTGGTCTAAGCAGCTGTTACCCTTTCTCTCCAAGAAGTAGAGCCATCACTGTACTGTTCCCCTTACCACTGGGGCCCAAGCCACCATGGCATCTTGCCATTCCTGGATCCTTCTTGCTGCTGCACCTGGCTTCACAGATTCTAGCCTACTATTGTGTCCCACCATCCTAAAGTTTAGAGTCACCACTGAATAATATCTCATCTGCAGGAGCCTGAACTACCACTGTACCCTATTTGTTCTAGGTCCCAAATTGCAACTGTGTCCTCTTAGAGTGCTCCTTCTTCTCTGGATCCATACCAGGGCCAGAAACACAGCTACATCCATTCCTCTGGGACTGCGCTGCTGGTATGTGTTTATAGACTGCAAGATAGTGAGAGAACCACCACTAGCCATGCCTTAGAGAATGAACCTGCAGCTCAAGGTCCAGGTGACACAGTAGTTCTGCATGACGCTGAGCACGGGAAACTGCCTTCCCAGCCATTTAAGTCACATGTCTTGAATATCTGTTTGGATATGGCTGCTTGTAAGCCATGCCAAACTCAACAATAAGAGAGATTTCCTCAGCTAAAACTTCCTACTGTGAGAGAGAGGAACAGAAGAATCCCTAGAGCCCTTGCTTCAATAACCTACACAGCCACCATCAGAGCTCCAAACTCCTGAACCCTAAACACTGAGACACCCACAGTCATTGCTGATGACTACAACTGAAGAAACTACATGGACACCACACCACTGTGCCCAAAAGAAACCAGAGCTAGCACACCTTGTTCAACTGGCACCTTCAGGGCCATCTACAGTTAAAAGTCCTTCTTGAATGCCACTCTTTAAAGTTTGAAAGATGTGACTGCATCATCAGAAACACAGACATCAACACAGGGACACAAAAAATATGAAAAAGCAAGAAAGCATAATATTGCCAAAAGAATATAGGAATTATTCAGTAACTGATCCCAAATAAACCAAAAATTATAAACTGCCTGAAAAAGAATTCAAATTAATCATCTTAAGAAAACTCAGCAAGATAAAACAAAATATAAATAGACAATTCAGTGAAGTCAAGAAAACACTCTTTTCTTTTTAAATGATGAGACACTTTTAAGTGAACAACATTTGCATTATGTTCTTTACATAAGGAAAGGAGAGAGAGAAAGGGACAAAAAGCTATTCAATAAAATGATTCCTGAAAATGTCCTAAGTCTTGGGAGAGATGTAGGCATCCAGATTCAGAAAGCTCAAAACTCCCACAGTAGATTCACCCCAATGAGATTCTCTCCAAGTCACATTATAATCAAACTATCAAAAGTCAAAGACATCACTAATTATTACAAAAATGCAAATCAACACCACAATGAGAGATGCCATCTCACACCAGTCAGAGTGGCTATCATTAAAAAGTAAAAAAATAACAGATGCTGGTGAGGATGTGAAGAAAAGGGAATGCTTGTACACTGCTGGTGGGGATGTAAATTAGTTCAGTCATTGTAGAAAGCAGTATGGCAATTTCTAAAATAATGAAAAAATGAAATACCATTCAACCCCACAATCCAATTATTGGGTATATACCCAAAGGAATATAAATTATTCTACCATAAAGACACACACACACACATACTTTATTGCAGCAATATTCATAATAGCAAAGACATAAAATGAGCCTAAATGCCTATCAATTACAGGCTGGATAAAGAAAATGTGGTACATAAATGCCATGGAGTACTATGCAACAATAAAAAAGAATGAGACTATGTCCTTTGCAATACCACAGATGGAGTTGGAGGCCATTATCTTAAGTTAACTAATGCAAGAACAGAAAACCAAATAATGCATATATTTATTTATAAGTAGGAGCTAAAAGATTGAGTACATAGGGACACAAAAAAGGGAAAAACACACATTGAGGCCTATCAGAGGCTGGACAGCAGGAGGAGGGAGAGGATTGAAAACTACCTATTGGGTACTATACTTACCATCACCATTACCTGGGTGATGAAATAATCTATACAGCAAACACCCATGACATTCAATTTATCTACAGAACAAACCAGCATATGTACCTCTGAACCTAGAATAAGGTGTTTCATTTTTTTAAGTCAAAGACAGTGCTAGGCATAGTAACTTAAGCCTATGATTCCAGCACTTTGAAATGCTGAGACTGGAAGATTGCTTGAGTCTAGAAGTTCAGGACTAGCCTGGGAAACATGGGAAATTGCATCTTTACAAACAAAAAAAAAGTTGCGCATAGAAGAGCACATGTGTAGTCCCAACTATTCAGAAGGCTGAGGTAGGAAGATCCCTTGAACCTAGGATGTTGAAGCTGCAGTAAGCCATGATTGTGCCACTGCACTACAGCCTGGGTGACACAGTAATATTCTGTCCAAATATATGTATATATTTAAAAGTGGCAAGAGAAAAGTTTCAAATCACATATAAGAAAATGTCCATTAACATATTCTTCACAGAAACCTTGTAGACAAAGAGAGAATGGGATAATATATACAATGTGATGAAAGATAAAAGCTGCATCTAAGAATGCTTTTTCAAGCAAAGCTGTTCTTCAGAAATGAAGAAGAAATAAAGTCTTTCATAGACAAGCAGAAGCTGAGGGAATTTGTTACCACCAGACCTGCCTTGCAAAAAATGTTTAAGAGAATTCTTCAAGTAGAAACAAAAGCACAATAATTACTATCATAAATGAATATGAGCATACAAGACTCACTGGTGGGGGTAAATGTGTGATCAAATTCAAAATACACTAATGCTGTAATGGTGGTATGTAAATCATACATATCTCTAGTATAAATGTTAAAAGCTAAAATGGTCAAAAATAACTAAATCCACAATAAGTTGTTAAGGGAAAAACAATATAAAAATATAAAAGTTGTATATTGAAAACACAAATATTGGGAAAAAGGGTAAAATTCTAGAGTTATTTTATGTGACAGAAGTTGTTATTAGATTCAAATAAATTATAAGGTGTTTTATGTAAACCTCATGGTAACCATAAAACAAAAAATACACTAGATATACAAATAATGAAAAGAAAGTGATCAAAGCTTAGAAATACAGAAAATGATCAAATCACAACAGCAGACAACAAAAAGAAAGGAGAAAAAAGGAGGTATAAAACAGCCAGAAAACAACAACTACAAAAAAACTACAGTAGTAAGTTACCTATTGATGATTACTTTGAATGTAAATGGATTCGATAGTCCAAACAAAAGATAGAGTGGCTGAATAGGTTAAAAAAAATAATATTCACGGGCAGAGCAAGATGGCCAAATAGAAGCCTGCACTAATTGTCCCCCACAACAGGAAGGCCAAATTTTACAACTAACTACACACAAAAAAGCACTGTCATAAATACCAAAAATCAGGTGATCAATCACAGTACCTAGTTTTAATTTAATATGACTGAAAGAAACACTGAAGAGGGTAGAAAAGATAGTGTTGAATCACCAGTGGCACCTGTCTGCCGCCCCCCAGGAGCAGCCATGTGGCCCAGAGAGAATCTCCACATGCGGGGGAAGGAGAGCACAACAACTGAGGAACTTGGAATTGAACTTTGTGCTGTTCTGTACAGTAGAGAAAAAAGGAGCACTGGGCTCAGCAGGTACCCACTCATGGAGGGAGCATCTGAACAAGTTCACAACAGAGAGCAATCACCCATCCCAGCAGTTGGAATCGAGATAATCTGGGATACTAGGTAAACATGAAAGGAAGCCTAGAAGAAAAGGACTGCAATTCCAAAGCAAGTTCTAGTGCTGGACTGGACTTAGAGACAGAGGTCTAGGTCAGCACATACCTTAGGGAGACACAGCCAGAGCAGCTAAGAAAGTGTTTTCACCACCTCTCCCTCAATCCCAGACAGTGTAGCTCACAGCAACAAAAGTAACACCTTCCTTCTACTTGAGGAGAGAAACAGAAAGAGTAAGAGGACTTCTTGCATCTTGAATACTAGCTCAGCCACAATAGGATATGACCCCAGGCAGAATTGTGACAGCCTAGCTCCTGAACAACATTTTTAGACACACTCCGGGGCAGAAGAGAACAAGGTTCCTTTTAAGGGATCATGCTAGTCTTGACAGAAATTATCACCTGCTGATTAAAGAGTCTCTGGGCCCTGAATAAACAATAGCAATACCAAGGTCATATGTCATGGGCCATGGGTGAGACTCTGAGATGTGTTGGCTTCAGGTGAGACCCATAACATTTTGAGTAATGGTGGCTGATAGACTCCTTCTGCTTGAGAAAAGCAGAGGTAAAAGGAAAGGGCACTCTGTCTGACATCTTTGGTATCAACTCAGCCACTGTGGTGTAGAGCTCCAAGCAAGCTCTTGGGGGTCACTAGGTTCAGGCCTAGGCTTTTGGACAGCATTTCTGCACCTGTCCTGGGTCAGAGGGGAGCCCAATGCCCTGAAGGGTGAGTCTCAGGCCTGGAAGCATTCAACACAAAGTGACTGAAGATCCCTTGGGCTTTAAGTGAAGGTTGGATCTGGTCAGCCAGAATTCCTCATGAAGCAATGATGCTAGAGACCACTGGGAAACACTCCTCAGCCTGTAGAAAAGGGAGAGAAAAGCAATAAAAATGTTGACTTGTAATTTGAGGGCAAGCTTAGCTTCAGTAGAATAGACCAGGAAGTAGATTTCTAAGGTTTTTGATTCCAATCCCTGGCTCTCAGACAAGATCTCTGGACCCACCAGAAACCTGGAGGGGTTTTGATGCCCTGAAGGGAAGAACACAAGCATGGTTGGCTTTCCCGTCTGCTGACTGTACAGAGCTAGGGACTTGAATGAACATAGGTGGTAGCCAGGTAATGGTTAAAGCAGGCCTTGGGTGAGACCAAGTGCTGTGCTGCTTAAGATCTGACCCATTGCAGTCTCAGTGGCAATGGCCAAAGGGGTGTCTGCATCACCCCACCTGCAGCTCCAGGTGGGTCAACATAGAGAAAGTGACTCAGTTTGTTTGGCAGAAAATAAAGGAAGAGACCAACATCCTAGTCTCAAGGGATCCTCCTGTCTCAGCTTTCTGAATAGTTGGGACTACATGTGTGCTCTGTCATGCTCAACTTTTTTTTTTGTTGTTTTTTTTTTTTGTAAAAATGCAATTCCACCATGTTTTCAAGGCTAGTCCTGAACTCCTGGACTCAAGCGATCTTCCAGCCTCAGACTCTTAAAGTGTTGGAATTATAAGCATAAGCTACTATGCCTAGTTATGTCTTTGACTTCAAAACCAAGCAAACAAATGTTATTTTGGTTCAGGGGTACATGTGCTGGTTTGTTATATAGGTAAATTTAATGTCATGGGTGTTTGGTGTATAGATTATTTCATCACCCAGATAATGGTGATGACAAATACAGTACCCAATAGGTAGTTTTTCAATCCATTTCTTCTAGATTTTCTAGTTTATTTGTGTAGAGGTGTTTATAGTATACTCTGATGGTAGTTTGTATTTCTGTGCAATCAGTGGTGGTATTCTCTTTATCATTTCTGGTTGTGTCTATTTGATTCTTCTCTCTTTCTTATTTATTAGTCTGGCTAGCAATCTATCTATTTAGTTGATGTTTTCAAAAAAAAAAAAAAAAAAACAGCTCCTGGATGCAGTGGTTTTTTTTGAAAGATTTCTGTGTCTCTATCTCCTTCAGTTCTGCTTTGATCTTAGCTATTTTGCAGAGACATGGATGAAGCTGAAAACCATCATTCTCAGCAAACTAACACAAGAACAGAAAACCAAACACTGCACATTCTCACTAATAAGTGGGAGTTCAACAATGAGAACACATGGACACAGGGAGGGGAACATCACACACTGGGGTCTGTTGGGAGGTGGGGAGCTAGGGGAGGAATAACATTAAGAGAAATACCTAATGTAGATGACAGGTTGATGGGTGCAGCAAACCACTATGGCATATGTATACCTATGTAACAAACCTGCACTTTCTGCACATTTACCCTAGAATTTAAAGTATAATAATAATTATAATAATAAAATAATTCTACTTACAACAGCCACAAATAAAGTTGAATGCCTAGATACTAACCAAAGAAGTCAAAGATATCTACAATAAAAGCTATAAAACATTGAGGAAATAAGTTGAAAATGACACACACACACACACACACACACACACACACACACACACACACCAGAAAGAAAAGTAGTCCATGTTCATGGATTGAAAGAATAATATTGTTAAAATGTCCAGACCACCCAAAGCAATCTACTGATGCAATGCCATCCCTATCAAAATACCAGTGACATTTTTCACAGAAACAGAAAAAACTAACCCTAACATTTATATGGACCCAGAAAGACTCAGAATGGCCAAAGAAATCCTGAGCAAAAAGAGCCAAACTGGAGGAATCACATTATGTGACTTCAACTTATACTACAGAGCTATAGTAATCAAAACTGCATGATATTGGCATAAAAATAGACACATAGACCAAAGGAACAGAATAAAGAACCAAGAAACAAATCCACACACTTACCATGAACTCATTTTCAACAATGGTTCCAAGAACATACATTGGAGAAAAGAGTCTGTTCAATAAACGGTGCTGGGGAAAATGGATATTCATAGGCAGAAGAATGAAACTAGATCCCTATCTCTTGCTATGTGCAGAAATCAAATCAAAATTGATTAAATATTTAAAAAAAGAAAAGAAAAAAACAAAAACCAAAAACATAAATTGAATGGGAAGGTGATTGATCCTAAAAGGGCCAAAGCCATGAAAACAAAAGGGCTGGCTTAAAAAAAAAAAAAAATTGTTGGTGGCCTTTCTCCAGATACACCTGAAGAGAAAATTAGGGAATATTTTGGTGATTTTGGTGAGATGGAATCTCTAGAACTCCCCATGGGCAACAAGACCATTAAGAAGCATGGATTCTGCTTTATTACCTTTAAGGAAGAAGAACTGGTGAAGAAGATAAGGGAAAAGAAATACCACAATGTTGGTCTTAGTAAATGTGAAATAAAAGTAGCCATGTCAAAGGAACAGTATCAGCAACAGAAACAGTGATCTAGAGGAGGACTTGCAGAAAGAGCTCGTGGAAGAGGTGGTGGTCCCAGTCAAAAGTGGAACCAGGGATATAGTAGTTATTGAAATCAAGACTATGGCAACTATCCATGTAACAGCCAAGGTTGTGGTGGTTATAGAGGATATGACTACACTAGTTACAACTACTATGGATATGGTGATTATAGCACCAGAGTGGTATCCAGGAGAGATGAGCATCAAAATAGCTTCAAATCACATTAAATTATTCAATTTGCAACTTACCCCCAACAAGGGGTGAAGCAGTATTTTCCAATTTGAAGATTTATTTGAAAGTGGCTCCTGCCACCTGCTAATAGCAGTTGAAACTAATTTTTTTGTATTGAGTCCCTGAATGGAAGTATGATGTTGGGTCCCTCTTAAGCTTAATTCTCAGTTTCCGTTAAAAAAAAAATTGCTTTCATTGTTTTATTTCTTAATTGCCGTGCTTCAGAATCAATTTGTGTTTTATGTCCTTCCTCCAAGTATTGTAGAGCAAGTCTTGTGTTAAAAGCACAGTGTGACAGTGTCATAGTATGGTGGTGTCTTATTGGTGATTTAATAAATCCTTTTGTGTAAAAAAATTGACAAAACATTTCTCAAAAGATAGCATACTATCTCGACAAAATGAAAAATAAACATTTCTCAAAAGAACAAATACAAATGGCAAACAGGCATATGAAAAGTTGCTCAACATTATCAATCATCAGAGAAAGGCAAATCAAAACAACAATGAGATACCTCACTCCAGTTAAAATTATTTTTATCCAAAAGCCAGGCAATAACAAATTCTGATGAAAATTTGAAGAAAAGGAAATCTTTATACACTTTTGGTGGGCATGTAAATTAATACAATCACTATGGAGAACACTTTGGAGGTTTCTCAAAAAACTGTAACTAGATCAACCATACAGTTCAGGAATCCCGCTAATGGGTATACAACAAAAAGAAAATAAATCAACATATCAAAGGGATATGTGCATTACCATGTTTGTTGCAGCACTCTTCACAATAGCCAAGATTTGGAAGCAAACAAAGTGTCCATCGACAGATGAAATGAGTTTTTAAAATGTGCTACATGTACACAATGGAGTACTATTCAGCCACTGAAAATAATGAGATTTTGTCATTTTTAATAACAAGAATAGAAGTGGAAGCCATTATATTAAGTGAAATAAGCCAGGCACAGAGAGACACTTCTCATGCTCTCACCTATTTGTGGGAGCTAAAAATTAAAACAATTCAACATATGGAGATAGAGAATGGAACAATGGTTCCCAGAGGCTGGGAAGCATAGTGGGTGTGTGTGAGGGGGTAGTGAGGCTTCTTAATGGATACAAAAAATAGCTAGAAAGAATGAATAAGATCTAGTATTTGTTAGCAGAATAGGATGGCTATAGTAAAAATAATTTAATTGTACATTTTAAAATAACTAAAAGAGTATAATTGGATTGTGTGCAGCATAAAGGATAAATGTTCAAAGGCATGGATGTCCTATTTATCCAAATGTGATTATCATGCATGCTTGTATCAAAGTATCTTAGGTACACCCCAAATATATACACCTATTGTGTACCCACAACAATTAAAAATATAAGATCTAACTATATGTTTCCTACAGGAGATGCATTTATGCTTTAAGGACATATATAGACTGAATGTGAAAAGATAAAAGAAGATATTCCATGCAAATCATAATGAAAAGATAGTAAAGGTGGCTATATTTATGACTAAAAAATAGGCTTCAAGTCGTAAACTATTGCTATATATATATAATCTTCTTAATGAACTGACACTTTTATCATTAAATACTGACATTCCATATATATATATATATATATATATATATATATATGCACCCATTTTGAAGCATCTAAATACATAAAACAAATATTAATGGCCATAAAGTGAGAAGTAGGTAGCAATAAAATATAAAATAATAGCAGGTGACTTAACCCACTTTCTTCAATGGATATTTCAAGCAGAAACAAAATTGATAAGGAAATATTGAACTTGACCCACAGTTTTGACAAAATGTATATACAGAAATGTATATACAGAAAATTGTTAAGGAAATACTCAACCTGTACTTTTGACAAAAGTACATACACAGAAATTTTCACCAACAGCAGAAGAACATACATTTTCTCCAGTTCACATAGTACATTCTCCAGGGTATACAACAGAACAACCTCTAATAAATTTACTTGGTGATACCTCCAAGTAAAGAAAAACATGAAGCAACTACGGTCTAGAACAATCCCGCAGCAAAACACAGCAGCTGTACATAATAGTGGCCTGACTGTTAAAAGAAAAACAAATAAACAAAAATCAACAAAAATAAAATAAAATAAACCACACGAAACCCATTCACAAGCCAGCAACTTCAAAATTTGAAAGTAGATAATTAGAACATGAAGATGAGAAAGACTCAACACAAAAATACTGCAAACTTAAAAAGCCAGAGTGACTATTTTCCCCCCAAATGATTGCAACACCTCTCCAGGAAGGGCACAGAACTGGGCTAAGGCTGCAATAGATAAACTGACAGAAGCAGGCTTCAGAAGGTGGGTAATAACATAATTTACTGAACTAAAGGAGTATAATGTAATCCAATGAAAAGAAGCGAATAGTTATAATAAAACATGACAGGAGTTGTTAACAAGAATAACCAGTTTAGAGAGGAACATAAATGACCTGATGAAGCTGAAAAACACAACACACGAACTTCACAATGCAACCACAAGTATCAATAACCAAATAGAAGAAGCAGATGAAAGAATCTCAGAGTTTGAAGACTATCTTGCTGAAATAAGACAGGCAGACAAGGTTAGAGGAAAAAGAATGAAAAGGAACCCAAAAAACCTCTGAGAACTAAGGGATTATGTTAAAAGACTGAACCTATGGCTGACTGTTGTGCCTGAAAGAGACAAGGAGGATGAAACCAAGTTGGAGATCCAAAAGAACTTCCTCAACCTAGGCAGGCAGGCCAACATTCAAATTCAGAATATCCAGAGAAACCCAGTAAGATACTTCATGAGAAGTTCAATCCCAAGATACATAATCTTCACATTCCCGAAGATCAAAATGAAGGTAAAAAAGTTAAGTGCAGCAATAGACAAAAGCCAGGTCACCTACCAAGGGAAGCCCATCAGACTAACAGTGGACATCTCAAGGGAAACCCTACAAGCCAGAAGAGATTGGGGGCCAATATTCAGCATTCTTAAAGAAAAGAATTCCCAACCCAGAATTTCATATCCAGCCAAACTAATCTTCACAAATGAAGGAGAAGTAAAATCCTTTTCAGACAAGCAAATGTTGAGGGAATGTCAACACCAGGCCTACCTTGGAAGAGCTAAAACAAAATAAATTAAGTCCAATAATACTATGATGCAACTACATTAACAAGTTTGCAAAATAACCAGTTAGCATCATTCTGACAGATCAAATTCACACATAATATCATTAACCTTAGATATAAATGGGCGAAATGCCTCAATCAAAAGACACAGAGTGACAAGCTGGATAAAGCATCAATGCCCATTAGTGTGCTCTATTCAAGAGATCTATCTCACTTGCAAAAGCACACATAGGCTCAAAATAAAGGGATAAAAGAAAATTTACCAAGCAAATGGAAAGCAGAAAAAAAAGCACTGGTTGCAATAATAGTTTCTGGCAAAACAGGTTTTCAATGAACAAAAACTAAAAAAGACAAAGTAGGGTATTCCATAATGGTAAAGTGTTCAATTCAACAAAAATACCTAACTATCCTAAATATATATGCACTCAATACAGGAGAACCTCAATTCATAAAGCAAATTCTTACAGACTTTCAAAGAGACCCAAACTCCAACATGATAACAGTGGGAGATTTCAATAACCCATTGACAATAGTGGACAGAACATCAAGACATAAAATTTACAAAGATATTTAGGACATAAACTCAGCAAAGGATCAAATGACTTTTTTTTTTTTTTTTTT
>NW_016107778.1:1439028-1446131 GCF_001604975.1 Cebus imitator | reverse complement strand
GAGATTACAGGCACTCACCACCATGCCTGGCTAATTTTTGTATTTTTAGTAGAGACAGGGTTTCACCATGTTGGCCAGGATGGTCTCAATCTCTTGATCTGGTTATCCACATGCCTTGGCCTCCCAAAGTGCTGAGATTGCAGGCATGAGCCACCATGCCCAGACTCAAACAAACTTTTGGCAGATATCTACAGAACCCTCCACACAAAAACCACAAAATATGCATTCTTTTCAGTGCCACATGGCATGTTCTCTAAAATTGATCACATAATTGGATGTAAAACACACCTCAGCAAATGCAAAAGAACAAAAATTATAATGGTCTCTCAGACCACAACAGAATCACGTTAGAACTCAAGATCAAGAAACTCACTCAAACTCACACAACTACATAAAAATGGAACAACCTGCTCTTGAATGACTCCTAGGTAAATAATGAAATTTAACCAGAAGTCAAGAAGTTATTTGAAACTAATGAGAGCAAAGTGACAATGTACCAGAATCTCTAGGATGCAGCTAAAGCAGTGTTAAGAAGGAAATTTATGACAGTAAATGTCCACATCAAAAAGTTAGAAAGATCTCGAATTGGCATTCTAACATTACAACTAAAAGAATCAAAAAACCAGGAGCAAACAAACCCCAAAGCTGGCAGAAGACAAGAAATAACCAAGATCAGATCAGAATTGGACTGAAGGAGAAAGAACACACACACACACACAAACCCTTCAAAAAATCAACAAATCCAGAAGTTACTTTTTGAAAAAAAAATCAAAATAGATAGATTACTAGCTAAACTAATAAAGATGAAAAGAAAGAAGAATCAAATAGACACAATAAAAATAATTAAGGTCATATCACCACTGATTCCACAGAAATATAAAAAACCATTAGAGAAAACACTATAAACACCTCTATAAAAATAAACTAGAAAATGTAGAAGAAATGAATAAATTATGGGACACACACACCTTCCCAAGATTAAACCAGGAAGAAGTTGAATCCCTGAATAGAATAATAATAAATTCTGAAATTGAGCCAGTAATAAATATCCTACCAACTAAAAAAGCTGAGAACCAGACAAATTTACAGCTGAGGCACAAAGAGGAGTTAGTATCACTTCTTCTGAAATGATTCCAAACAACTGAAATGGAGGGACTCCTCCCTAACTCATTTTATGAGGCCAGCATCATCCTGATATCAAAACCTGGCAGAGATACAACAACAAAAAAAAACTTCAGGCCAATATCCATGATGAACATCTATGCAAAAATCTTCAATAGAATACTGGGAAACTAAATCCAGCAGTACATCAAAAAGCTTATCCACCATGACCAAATTGGCTTCATCCCTGTGATGCAAGGTTGGTTCAACATAAATGAAACAATGAACACAATTCATTACATAAATGGAACTGAAGACAAAAACCCACATGATTATCTCAATAGACACAGAAAAGGCCTCGGATAAATTTGAACATCCCTTTATGTTAAAAAGTTTCAAACTATGTATTGAAAGAGCATATCCCAAAATAATAAAAGCCATTTATGACAAAAACATAGCCAATATCTACTGAATCTTCAAAACCTGGAAAGTTTCCCCTTGGAAACCGACACAAGACAAAAATGCCCTCACTCATCACTCCAATTCCACATAGTATTGGAAGTTCTGGCCAGGGAAATCAGGCAAGAGAAAGAAATAAAGGGTATTCGAATAGGAAGAGAAGAAGTCAAATTGTTGTTTGCAGATGACATGATCCTATATCTAGAAAGCCAATTGTCTTAGCCCAAAATCTTCTTAAGCTGACAAGCAATTTCAGGAAAGTCTTGAGATACAAAATCGATATGCAAAAATCGGAAGCATTTCTCTACACCAATAACAGAGAAGCAGAGAGCCAAATTATGAGTGAACTCCTATTCACGATTGCTACAAAAAGAATAAAATAATAAAATACCTAGAAATACAGCTAATGAAGGAAGTGAAGGACCCCCTGGAGAACTACAAACCATTGCTCAAGGAAACCAGAGAGGACACAAACAAATGGAAAAAAACATTTCATGCTCATGAATAGAAAGAATTAATGTCATGAAAATGGCCATAATGCCCAAAGAATTTTATAGATTCCTATTCCCACAGAACTACCTTTGACATTCTTCACATAATTAGTAAAATTGTTTTAAAATTTATATGGAACCAAAAAGAGCTTGTATAGCCAAGACAATCCTAAGCAAAAAGAACAAAGCTGGAGGCATGACACTACTCAACTTCAAACTATACTACAAGGCTACAGTAACCAAAAGAGCATGGTGCTGGTACAAAAACAGACACAAAGACCAATGGACCAGAATAGAGAACTCAGAAATAAGACCACATATCTACAACAATCTGGTCTTTGCCAAACCTGACAAAAACAAGCAATGAGGAAAAGATTCTCTATTTAATAAATGGTGCTGGAAGATCTGGCTAGCCATATGTAGAAAATGGAAACTGCACCCCTTCCTTACATGTTATACAAAAATTAACTCAACATGCATTAAAGACTTAAAAACCCAAAACTATAGAAACTGAAAAAGAAAATCTAGGCAATATCATTTAGGACGTATGTTCGGGCAAAGATTTCATGACAAAAATATTAAAAGCAATAGCAACAAAAGCAAAAATTGACAAATGGGATCTAATTAAACTAAAGAGCTCTGCATAGCAAAATAAACTATCTTTAGAGTAAAAGATTTACAGAATGGGAGACAATTTTTGCAATCTAACCATCTGACAACGATCTAATATTCAGAATCTACAAGAATCTTAAACAAATTATAGCAAACAAACAACCCCAATAAATAGTGGGCAAAGGACATGAACAGATACTTGTCAAAAGAAGACATGTGTACATCCAACAAACATATGAAAAAAAGCTCAACTTAACTGATCATTAGAGAAATGCAAATCAAAACCAGAATAAGACAACCATCTCACACCAGCCAGAATGGCTATTATCAAAAAGTCAAGAAACAAGGGATGCTGGTGGGGCATTGGAAAGATAAGAATATTTCTACACTGTTTGTGGGAATAAATTAGTTCAACCATTGTGAAAGACAGTGTGGCAATTCTTCAAAGACCTAGAACCAGAAATACCATTTGATCCCATTACTGGGTATATACCAAAGAAATATATTCTATTATAAACATACATGCATTAGTATATTCATTGCAGCACTGTCCTTAACGGTAAGACATGGAATCAACCCAAATGCCCATCAATGATAGACTGGATGCAGAGAATGTGGTACATATCCATCATGGAATACTATACAGCCACAAAAAGGAGTGCATTCATGTCTTTTCCTGAGACGTAGATAAGACTGGACGGCATTATCCTTAGCAAACTAATGCGGAAATTGAAAACCAAACCCCACATGTTCTCACTTGTAAGTCGGAGTTGAACTATGATAATTTATGAACAGATGACAAGGGAACAACGCACACTGGCATCTCTTAGGGGGATTGGGTGGAGGGACAACATCAGGAAGAAGAGCTAATAGATGCTGGGCTTAATACCTAGGTTATGGGTTTATCTGTGCAGCAAATCACCATGGCACATATTTACCTATATAACCTGAACATCCTACACATGTACCCTGGAATGTAAAATAAAAGTTGAAAGAATAAAACAAAAATAGATCTAAAATAAATAAATTAATTAACACAATTGTTAAACAGATAGTGTAATAAAAATAGTTGGAAGACTCAAAAGTAAGAACGAAAGTAAAAATTATAACAAATGTCTTAGAAATCAAAAGGATAATAAGGTACCATAAATAATAATTTTATATCAATAAATTGAGTAACCTAGAGGAAATAAATGATTTCCAGAAGAACACAACCTATCAATATTGAGTCAGAAATCTAAAGCTTGATTAGTCAATAACAAATAAAGATATTGAGGAAGTAATAAAAAAAAAAACTCCCAAAAAAGAAAAGCCCAGGGTCATATGACATCAGAGCTGAATTCTATCAAACATTCGAAGATGAATTAATATCAATACTTCTTTAACTCTTCCAAAAAATAAAGCTACAGTGAATACTTACAAATTTTATGAGGCCAGAATTACCTTGATACCTATGGCAGAAAAAGACACCACAAGCCAATCTCTCTGATAAACATCGATGCAAAAATCCTCAATCAAATATTAGTAAACCAGATCCAATAACATGTCAAAAAGATTGTACATCATGACCAAGTGGGATTTACCTTTGGCATGTGGGTCTGATTCAACATATGTAAATCAATCAATGTGATACACCACATTAAAATAATGAAAGATAAAAACCATCTCATTATCCCAATCAAAGCAAAAAAAGTAGTTGACAAATTCCTACATACTTTTTTGGTATAATCTCTTAACTGTTTAGGTATAGAAGGAAGTTTCTCAACATAAC
Organism: Cebus imitator; assembly: GCF_001604975.1. Taxonomy (NCBI): domain Eukaryota; kingdom Metazoa; phylum Chordata; class Mammalia; order Primates; family Cebidae; genus Cebus; species Cebus imitator. The sequence goes on along the minus strand of NW_016107778.1, from coordinate 1,441,697 downwards.
AAAAGCCTTTTATGAAAAACTCACATCTGTCATTATAATCAATGGGGAAAAGCTGAAATCCTTTCCACTAAGATCCAGTACAAAGCAAGGATGCCCACTTTCACCAGTTCTATTCAACATAGTACTGGAAGAACTAGCAAGAACAATGAGACAAGAAAATAAATAAAAGACATTTAAATCCAAAAGGAAGTAAAATGATATCTATTGCAGGTGCCATGATCCTATATGTAAAATCATGTAAAATCTCCAAAGATTTTACTAAAAAAAAAAAAAAAGTTAAAACTAATAAATTTACCGAAGTTGCAGAACACATAATCAACATAAAAAATCAGTATAATTTTTATACTCAAATAACAATCTAACTAAAAAAGGAAACAATCTTATTAGACATAGGATGTCAAAAATACCTAGGAATAAATTTAACCAAAGAAGTGAAATATCTGTATACTAAAAACTATAAAACACAGATGAAAGAAATTGAAGAAGATATAAATAAATGGAAAGATATCCCATGTTCATGAATTGGAATAATACATTTTCATACTACCCAAAGCAATGTACAAATTCAATGCAATTTGTATCAAAATCCAGTGGCATTCTTCAAGAAATTTTTTAAAAGCCTAAACTTTGTGTGGAACTATAAAAAAGCCAAATAACCAAAACAATTCTGTAAAAGACAAGTAGAGTTGGAGGCATCAAACTTCCTGATTTAAAATTGTATTACAAAGCTATAATAACCAAAGCAGTATGGTATTGGCATTAAAAACAAGTACATAGTGGAAATAATAGAGAAGACAAAAACAAATACAAACATTTGTGGTAATTTAGTTTTTGACAAGAGCATATAAGGGGTTAATAACCAAAAAACTCAGTAGTGGGAAAATGACCCAATTTAAACATGGCCAAAGGCATGTATTGGTATTTCTCTAAAGAACACAAAGAATTGGCTAAAGGGTGTATTAAAAAGTTACTCAATATAATTTATCATCAGGGAAATAGAAATTAAATTCACTATGTAACCTTAGGCAAAATCACTAGGTAACCTTGGGCAAACCTCACACCTATTATCAGAAAGTCAAAAGATAAATGTTGACGAGGATTTGGAGAAAAGAGAACACTTATATACTGTTGGTAGGAATGCAGACTGATACAGCCACTATGAAAAACGGTATGAAGATTTCTAAGGAAATCCTAAAAATAGAAGTACCTTATGACCCAGCAATTCTTTTTCTAGGCACATATCCAAAGGAAATGAAATCATCACCTCAAAAAATTATCTGCACCTCCTTATTCATTGCAATTTTATTCATGACAGTCAAGATAAGAAAGCAGTTAAGTGTTCATTGGTGGAAAAATGAATAAAGAAACAGTGTTTGTTACATACAATTGAATATTATTCATCCACAAAAAAACAACAACTATATCTTGCCATCTGCCAGAACATGGATGAATCTGAAGGATGTTATGCTAAGTGAAGTAATCCAGATACAGAAAGAAAAAAATACTGCATAATCTCACTTGTACATGGAATCATTAAAAATTCAAATATAGGAGGCTTCTGCCAAGATGGCCAAATAGGAACAGGTCTGGAGCACAATTCCCAGTGAGAGTGATGCAGAAGGCAAGTGATCTTTGCATTTCCAACCAAGGTACCAGGTTCATCTCAATGGGATTGGTTGGACAGTGGGCGTAGCCCAGGGAGGGCAAACAGAGGCAGGGTGGGGTGTTGCCCGAACTTGGAAGTGCAGCAGGCCAGAAGATACCCCAGTGCTACCCAATAGAGGCTATCAGGGACTTTCCAGCCACTCCAGCACTCCAGTTCAGATACTGTGCTTCTCCCACAATCTTTACAGCCCACAGACCAGGAGACTCCTGCTGGACTGACAAGCACCATGGGTTTCCAGCACAGAACTGGGCAGCCATTTCACAGAAGGCACCTTGGTTTTCCAGCACAAATCTGGGCAGCTGTTTCAGTTGGTGCTTGGAATGACAGGGAACCAAGTTGATCTGCCTCAGCAAGTCTCACCCACACAAAGACCAGCAAACTGAAACCCACTGGCTTGAGAGTTTCACAGCCAGCACAGCAGTTTGAGCTCAACCCAGGATGGTCAACCTCTATGGGGAGAAGGGTATCCACCATTACCAAGGCAGTCTTCAATTACCATGGCAGTACTCCATTACTGAGGCAGTTCACCATTACCGAGGCAGTTCTAACCTTACCTGTGTAAACAAAATAGCAAGGAAGAATACCCAGCAGCTGGGTGGAGCCCACAGCATCTCAACAAGACCTATGAAGGCAGACTGATTAGACTCTCTCCTTGCTTGGCAGGGCATCTCTGAAAAAAGGCAGCAGTCCATCAGGGACTTATAAATAAAGCCCCACCTTCCTGGGGCAAAGCACATGGAAAAGGGGCAGTTGTGACTTCCACTGCAGCAGGCTTAAACGACCCTGTTCAGCAGCTCTGAAGGGAGCAACAGAGTTCCCAGCACAGAACTTGAGCTCTGATAAGGGACAGATTGCCCCCTCAAGAGGCTCCCTGACCCCTGTATATCCAAAGAGACACTTCATACAGGAGAGCTCTGGCTGACATCTGCTGGGTACCCTTCTGGGAGAAAGCTACCAGAGGAAGGAAGAGATATCAATCCCTGCTGTTCTTCAGCCCCCATGG
>NW_016107778.1:1427415-1438398 GCF_001604975.1 Cebus imitator | reverse complement strand
ATAAAATGACAAGGCAAGATTAGAGAAAAACGAGTAAAAAGAAATGAACAAAGCCTCCAAGAAATATGGGATTATGTGAAAAGACCTAATCTACATTGGATGTGTTTACCTGAATGTAACAGAGAGAATGAATTCAAGCTGGAAAACATTCTTAAGGATATTATCCAGGAGAACTTCCCCAACCTAGCAAGGCAGATCGATATTCAAATGCAGGAGATATAGAGAGCACCACAAAGAGCAACCACAAGGCATATAATAATCAGATTCACCAGGGTTAAAATGAAGGAAAAAATACTAAGGGCAGCCAGAAAGAAAGGTTGGGTCAGCCACAAGGGCAGTCCATCAGTCTCACAGTGGATCTCTTGGCAGAAACCCTACAAGCCAGAAGGAAGTGGGGGCCAATATTCAACAACCTCAAAGAAAAGAACTTTCAACCCAGAATTTCATATCCAGCCAAACTAAGCTTCATAAGTGAAGGAGAAATAAAATCCTTTATGGACAAGAAATTGCTGAGAGATTTCATCACCACCAGGCTTGCCTTACAAAAGCTCCTGAAGGAAGCACTAAACAACGAAAGGAACAACCAGTACTAGCCAATGCAAAAACTTACCAAATGGTAAAGACCATTGATGCAATGAAGAAACTGCATCAACTAATGGGCAAAACAACCAGCTAGTATCAAAATGACAGGATAGAATTCCCACATAACAATATTAATCTTAAATTCAAACAAGCTAAATGCCCCAATCAAAAGACACAGAACAGCAAATTGGATAAAAAATCAAGAATCATTGGTATGCTATATTCAGGAGACCCATCTCATGTGCAAAGACACACATAGACTCAAATTAAAGGGATGGAGGAAGTTGTACCAAGCAAATAAAAAAAAAAAAAAAGTGGGGGTTGCAATCCTAGTCTCTGATAAAATGTACTTTAAACCAACAAAGATCAAAAGAGACAAAGAAGGGCATTACATAATGGTAAAGGGATCAGTGACAGAAGAAGAGCTAACAATCCTAAATATACATGCACCCAATACAGGAGCACTCAGATATATAAAGCAAGTGCTTAATGACCTACAAAGAGACTTAGACTCCCACAGTAATAGTGGGAGACTTTCACATTCCACTGTCAATTTTAGACAGATGAACGAGACAGAAAATTGACAAGGATATCCAGGACTCAAACTCAGATCTGGAACAAGTAAACCTAATAGACATTTATAGAACTCTCTACTTTAAATCCACAGAATATACATTCTTCTCAGCACCACATCACACTTACTCTAAAATTGACCATATAATTGGAAGTAAATCACTCGTCAGCCTATGCAAAAGAATGGATTTAATAACAAACAGTCTCTCAGACCACAGTGCAAAAAAACTAGAACTCAGGATTAAGAAACTCACTCAAAACCGCACAACTACATGAAAACTGAACAACCTGCTCCTGAATGACTACTGGATAAATAAGTAAATGAAGGCAGAAATAAAGATGTCCTTCAAAACCAATAAGAATGAAGACACAATGTACCAGAATTTCTGGGACACATTTAAAGCAGTGCCTAGAGAGAAATTTGTAGCACTAAATGCCCACATGAGAAGCAAAGAAAGATCTAAAATTGACACCCTATCATCACAACTGGAAAAACTAGAAGAGTAAACTCAAACAAATTTGAAAGCTAGCAAAAGACAAAAATAACTAGGATCAGAGCAGAAGTAAATGAGATAGAGACACAAAAAAACTCTTCAAAAAGTGAATAAATCCAAGAGATGGTTTTTTGAAAGATCAACAAACTAGATAGACCACTAGCCACACACTAATTTTAAAAAGAGAGAGAATTGAACAGATGCAATAAAAAATAGTGATGGGGGTATCACCACTGATTCTACATAAATATGAACTACCAATAGAGAATATTACAAAGAACTCTATGCACATAAACCAGTAAATCTAGAAGAAATGGACAAATTCCTGGACAATTATAACCTCCTAAGACTAAACCAGGAAGTAGTTAAATCCCTGAATAGACCAACAGCAGGTTCTGAAGCTGAGTCAGCAATTAATGGCCTACCAATTAAAAAATGTCCAGGTCCAGACGGGTTGACAGCTGAATTCAACCAGATGTACAAAGAAGAACTGGTACCATTCCTTCTGAAACTATTCCAAACAGTACAAAAAGAGGAAATCTGCCCTAACCCATTTTATGAGACCAACATCATCCTGACACCAAAACATGGCAGAGACACAATTAAAAGAGAAAATTTTAGGCCAATGTCCATGATGAGCATCCACACAAAAATCTTCAATAAAATACTGGCAAACTGAATGCAACAGCACATCAAAAAGCTTATCCATCATGACCAACTAGGTTTCATCCCAGGGATGCAAGGCTGGTTCAGCATACACAAATCTATAAACGTAATCCATCACGTAAACAGAATTAAAAGCAAAAACTGCATGATTATCTCAATAGATGCAGAGAAGGTTTTTGACAAAATTCAACAGCCCTTTATGCTAAACATTCTCAATAAACTAGTTACTGATGGAATATATCTCAAAATAATAAAAGTTATTTATGACAAACCCACAGCCAATATAATACTGAATGAGCAAAAACTGGAAGCATTCCCTTTGAAATCTGGCACTAGACAAGAATGCCCTCTCTCACCACTCCTGTTCAATATAGTATTGGAAGTTCTAGCCAGAGAAATCAGACAAGAAAAAGAAATAAAGGGTATTTAATTAGGAAAGGAGGAAGTCAAATTGTCTCTATTTGCAGACAACATACTTGTATATTTAGAAGACCCCATTGTCTCAGCCCAAAGTCTCCTGAAACTGATAAGCAACTTCAGCAAAGTCTCAGAACACAAAATAAATGTGCAAAAAGTCATATGCATTCCTATACACCAATAACAGACTTAGCCAAATCAAGAATGAATTGCCATTCACAATTGCTACAAAGAGAATAAAATGCCTAGGAATACAACTAAGGAAGGATGTAAAGGACTTCTTCAAGGAGAACTACAAACCACTGCTCAAGGAAATCAGAGAGGACACAAACAGATAGTAAAACACTTCATGCTCATGGTTAGGAAGAATCAATATCATAAAAATGGCCCTACTGCCCAAAGTAATTTATAGATTCAATGCTATCACCATCAAGCTACCATTGACCTTCTCCACAGAACTGTGAAACAAAACAAAACAAAACAAAACAAAACAAAACAAAACAAAAACGCTAAACTTAATATAAAACCAAAAAAGAACCTGCATAGTCAAGCAATCTTAAGCAAAAAGAACAAAGCTGGAGGCATCATGCTACCTGACTTCAAACTATATTACAAGGCTACAGTAATCAAAACCCCATGGTACTGATACCAAAATAGAGATGTAGACCGATGGAAAAGAACAGAGGAATCAGAAGTAATGCCACACATCTACAACCATCTGATCTTTGACAAAGCTGGCAAAAACAAGCAATGGGGAAAGGATTCCCTATTTAATAAATGGTGTTGGGAAAACTGGCTAGCCATGTGCAGAAAGCTAAAACTAGACCCCTTCCTTACACCTTATACAAATATTAACTCTGGATGGATTAATGATTTAAACATAAGACTTGAAACTGTAAAAACCCTAGAAGAAAACCTAGACAATATGATTCAGGACATAGGCATAGGCAAGAACTTCATCTCTAAAACATTGAAAGAATTGGCAACAAAAGCCAAAATAGACAAATGGGATCTAATCAAACTTAAGAGCTTTTGCACAGCAAAAGAATCAATCATTAGAATCAACTGGCAACCAATAGAATGGGAAAATGTTTTTCCAGGCTACACATCTGACAAAGGGCTAATATCCAGAATCTACAAAGAACTAAAACAAATGTACGACAAAAAAACCAAACTCATCCAAAAGTGGGCGAAGGATATGAACAGACACTTTTCAAAAGAAGACATTTACACAGCCAACAAACATGAAAAAATGCTCATCATCACTGGTCATTAGAGAAATGCAAATCAAAATCACGTTGAGATACCATCTCATGCCAGTTAGAATGGTAATCATTAAAAAATTTGGAGACAACAAATACTGGAGAGGATGTGGAGAAATAGGAACACTTTTACAGTTTTGGTGAGAGTATAAATTAGTTCAATAATTGTGGAAGACAGTGTGGCTATTCTTCAAGGATCTAGAAATAGAAATATCATTTGACCCAGCAATCCCATTACTGGGTATATATCCAAAGAATTATAAATTATTCTATTATAAAGACACATGCACACATATGTTCATTGTGGCACTGTTTACAATAGCAAAGACTTGGAACCAACCCAAATACCCATCAAGCATAGACTGGATAAATAAAATGTGTCACATATACACCATGGAATGCTATGCAGCAAAAAAAATGGATGAGTTCATGTCCTTTGCAGGGACATGGATGAATCCAGAAACCATCATTCTCAGCAAAACTGACACAAGAACAGAGAACCAAACACCACATATTCTCACTCATAAGTGGGTGTTGAACAGTGAGAACACATGGACACAGGGAGAGGAACATCATACAGTAGGGTCTGTTGGGGGATGGGGGCTAGGGGAGGGAGAGTAGGGGTGGGGAGATTGGGGAGGGATAACATCAGGAGAAATACCTAATGTAGGTGATGGAAGGATGGAGGCAGCAAACCACCATGGCATGTGTATAGCTATGTAACAATCCTGCAAGATCTACACATGAACCCCAGAACTTAAAGTCTAATAAAATAAATAAATAAAATTCAAATTTGGAGATAGAAAGCAAAAAAAGTTATTACCAGCAGCCTAGATAGATTGGTGGGGGGTAGGGGGAGAAATAGGTTACATAATACAAAATAGAAAATATGTAGGATGAACAAATCCAAAGATCCAATGTACAACTTGAGAATTACAAGTAACAAAATTGTACCCTGTATGGGGTTCATGCTAAATGTGTAGATATTAGTTGCTCTAGCCACCATAACCAAAAAATGGGCAGCTACGTGAGGTGATAGATATATTAGTCTGCTTCATTATAGTAACTCTTTTACTCTCTGTATTTATTAGAAACATCATGCTGTGTACTTGGAAAACATACAATATTTAAACAATAGAATTAAAAAAAATTATACCAGCAGCAGCAGCAGCAGCAGCAGCAAAACTAGTGGCAATAGTAGCAGTAGCAGCAGTACCCATATATTAGGTATGATCATTTAGCCAATCTCTATTTATCCATTTTGACCAAGAGACATTCAAAAAAGGTGTGGTAATTTGCTTACCATAGGCCAGATAATCACATATGTCATTTCCCCCAATTTATAAGGCTAGTTACATTGTCAATAAAGGCAATGCAGTTGATTCATCTGACAAGTTATTTGTGTGACAGGTGAGCTTATGATAGCTGTACTGATTACTGCTTCCTTTTCTAATTTGCACACGTTATTTTTTCCACGGTCTGTTCCAGAATCTTGCCTAATAACAAAGTTAAGCTGTTTGGACTCAGATTTTCAACATCTCTGTCCTTCCTTTTCTTGGATAAATGAACCATTTTCTGTCTTCTGCTCTTTGGAATTATTCTACTTTCCAGGATTATTGGTTAATGGTTATACTGGGAGTGAATCCCAGCATGGCAACAAAGATTTTGGAAACATCAATGAGGTGCTCTGAGACATGCCTAGGTTGGTTTGCCTGGGAATCGAAAGAATCTTATTTTAGGATGGCTCTTTTTATCTCAGTTACCTGGAGTAGAATGTCTGAACTGTGACAAATTTAGAGATCCCAGTGAATGGTATAGCTACTCAGAAAAGCTGAGCCAACTGATTCTCTAAGGCAGTCTAAAGACTCACAGAAGAGAAAACTTGGGTTACTTTGGGCAAATCTCATTTGCCTCTTTGGATTTTGATTTCCCCATCTCCAAGATGAGAAAATGGGCTAAGACAATGGCTCAGATTCCTCTCATTTCTGAGACTGGCTGTCCCTATGTGAAGGCTATAGGACTCCAGTAGAGCCTGAGGGTGTGGAGATACTTATAAAAGAGGTCAAAGGGACTGGGCACAGTGGCTCACTCCTGTAATCCCAGCACTTTGGGAGGCCAAGGAAGGCAGATCACATGAGGTTAGGAGTTCAAGACCAGCCTGGCCAACATGATGAAACCACATCTCTACTAAAAATATAAAAATTGGCTGGGCATGGTGTAAGGTGCCTGTAGTCCCAGCTACTTGGGAGGTTGAGAAAGGAGGATCACCTGAACCTGGGAGGCAGAAGTTGCAGTGAGCCAAGATCCCACCAATGCACTACAGTCTGGATGATAGAGCAAGACCGTCTCACAAAATTTTTTTAAAAGGTAAAAGGTACTGATTCCTTCAATTCCCCACGTGGTGGGGATCTTGTCTATTTCCACTCTCTCCCCACAACACCAATGTATTCTTAACCCAAAAATAAACATAAAATAAACACACACAAACAAGGCCTAGAGGAAGTCAGGCCGGCAGGAGTTTGCAAGTCTATATATAACCTCTGGGCTGTTTCCGTTCCTTGACTCTCAGGATCCTGGAACAGGAAGTCTCTCAGGAGAGGAGACAGACAGGGCTGTCTAAGCCAGTACCAATTTCTCCTTTCCTTATAGGAGAGGGGATGACAGCCCCCACTGGCAGGGTGAAGACCGGGGGCAGGGGTGTGGCATAGAGCATAAATTCTCTGTGGAATTTTAAATCCAGGAAAAACAATTATAAAGCAACAGCCATTGGCTCCAGAGTAGTCAAGCATTAACAAGAAAAGGGCCCTGGGTCAGTCTGGAGGCCCCATGATAACAGCACTTCTTCAGAGGGTGAAACAGAAACCCCAAATTCTGTCCTGTGGGAAGGAATCAAGCTCTTAGAAGCTGGGAGGAAAGGGACTAAGACATCTTGAGAGTTGACAGAGGACAGGAGAAAAGGAGAGTTTATGGAGGTGAGGTGAGAAAGTATTTGGAAACACACCAGTATGACAAGTCAACACAGTGGGCATAGAAAGAAAGTTCATGTGGGCTATCTTCATTAATATGATGCTATACTAGGCTGTTTTTGTGAGCACTGTTTCCCTTATTATGCACAATACTCCTAGAAGTCACTATTAGCCCATGCTACTGATATGGAAACTGGGGCACAAAGCTGTGAAGTGATTTGGCTGAGGTTACACAAATATTAATGAAGCTAGAATTTAAAGCCCAGTCTCCCTGCCTTCAAAGGTTTCCTTCTACTACGTAAATCTGCCTTATGTTTTTAGGGCCACTTAATTTCTTAAAACTACAGTCAGTTGATTATATTCTCACTATCCCAGCTCAGGACTCCATATTACACAGTGTGCATTCTCTAGGTGCTGGGTACATAAAGAAGAGTTCTGTTTAGCCCATGAGGATCTTCTAGCTCAGTGGAGGATTCCAAAGGTAAGCAACTAACTCTATTATGACGTAGTCAGTGCTGTAATGGAGAAAGTGCTGGTATAGGCTTTCCCAGGATGTTAGTGGGTGGACAGAGCTTTCAATTACAATATCATAAACAATCGTGTCACTGCCCTAAATACACCCTGAGATCCACATATTTATCCCTACATAACTCCCCTGGAAAAAAAACCTCTAGAAACCACTGATCTTTTCACTGTATCCAGAGTTTTTCCTTTTTCAGGATGTCATACAGCTGAAATTTTCCATTATACCACATTTTTGGATTAGCTTCTTTCATTCAGTAGCATGCAGTTAAGTTTCTCCATGTCTTTGTGGCTTGATAGCTGATCTCATTTTATTGCCGAATAATATTCCATTGTATAGATGTTGCAAAGTGTGTTGATCTTTTCACCTGTTGAAGGACATCTTAGTTGCTTATGCATAAAATTGTTACACACATACATATGCAGGTATTGGTGTAGATATAAATTTGTGGCTGTTTGGGGTAAATACTAAGGAGTGGAATTACTGGATTGTATGATCAGAGTATGTTTGGTTTTATAAGAAATTGTGAGACTGTCTTCCAAAGTGTCTGTAACATTTCTTATTTTCACCAGCAATAAATGAGTTTCTGTTGCTACACATTCTCATCAGCATTTTTTGTTGTCAAGGTTTCAGATTTTAGCCATTCTAATAAGTGCATAGTGATATTTCACTATTGTTGAAATTTGCAATTCCATGATGACATATAGTGTTTAGCATCTTTTCATATGTTTATTTGACATCTATATTTTCTTTGATAAGATATATGTTCAGATATATTTATCATTCTTTAATTTGAAGGAGTTTTTTAATTGAATTTTGACCGTTCTTTGCATACTTTGGATACCAGTAATATCAGATATGTTTTGCAAAGATTTTCCTCTAGTGTGTGGCTTGCCTTTATATTGTCTTAACAATGTCTGTAACAAAGCATAAATATTTAATTTTAATAAAATCCAACTTATTCATTTTTTGTTTCATTGATCATGCTTTTAGTGTTGTATCTAAAAATTCTTGCCAAACCCAAAATCACCTAGATTTCCTCCTATGTTATCTTTCAGGAACTTTATAATTTTTGCATTTTACATTTAGGCCTATTATTCATTTTCGTGGAAGTTGTAAGATCTGTATCTAGATTCTTTGCATGTGGATGTCCAGTTGGTCCAGCACCATTTTTGAAAACTCCACCTTTTCTCCATTGAATTACCTTTGCATCTTTGTTAAAGATCAGTTGACTACACTTGTGTGGGTCTATACTACTGGGCCCTTTATTCTGTTTCCTGGGTCTATTTTTCTATTATCTCACCAATACCACACTACCTTGGATATTGCAGCTTTATAGTAAGTCTTCAGGTCAAGTCGTTTCAGTCCACTAACTTTATTCTTCTTATTTTATATTATGTTTGCTATTCTGAATCTTTTGTCTTTTCACATAAACATTAGAAGCAGCTTGTCTGTATCCATAAAAAATTTGAAATGATTTTTTGAGAGTCAATATAATTTATTAGACAAAATAGATTTCAAGACAAAAACAGCAAGAAGCGACAAAGAGGGGAGCCATATAATGACAAAGGAGTCAACAAAGCAAGATGACATAACAATTTTAAATATATATGGACCCAACATAGGAGTACTCTGATATATAAAGGAAATATTATTTGAGCTAAAGAGAGAGACAAGCCCCAATGCAAGAATAGTAGGAGAGGGAGAAGATCCAAGATGGCTGTTTAGGAACAGCTCAGGATTGCAGCACCCAGTGAAAGTGCAGAGAGTGAGTGGACGTCGCATTTCCAGATGGATTTTTATTACCCACAGACCAGGAGATTCACAGGTGGAGGAGCCCCACGGGTCACCAGCGTGGCTGTTTTGGCTGGTGTGGCTGTTTTGGCTGGCTCGGCTGCTTTGCCTGGCGTGGCTGCTTTGCTGGTGCCCGGCATGGTGGTTCTCTGTACAAAATACACTGGTCCGGGTGCCCTTTTAGCTGGCAATTGGAGCCCTGGGAAGTCACCCACTCATCTGATTAAAAAGGGGACTGAACAGGGAGCCAGGCCAGGAGATTCCTGGGCAAAAAAGTGCCACGAATCTCAGTGCCGCTGTTTAAGCTGGTGCAGTGAGTCATCACGTGGGAAATCACACAGATCCCGGCACCTTTTCAACAGGTGACTGGAATACCTGGGAGAGAGTCGATGGTTCAACTAAAACAAAAAAAGGCTGTAAGGCAAGGAGCCAGGTCATCAGGCTCGGCTGGTCCCACCCCCACAAAAGAACAGCAATCAGAAACTCTGTGGATTGAGAGTTTCACAGCAAGCACAGATGAACCCAGGACAGTCCAGCTCGGTGGGGGAGGGGTGTCCGCAATTACCAAGGCACTCCACCACTATGGAGGTAGTCCAACATTGCCAAGGCAACCTTGGCATTACAGAGAGAGTCTGCCAATACAGAGGTGGGCCACCACTGCCGAGGCAGTTCTAACCACACCCATATAAATAGGACTGCAGGGAAGTTCAGACAGCAGCTGGGCAGAGACCACAGCAGCTCAGCAAAGCCTCTGCAGGCAGACAGTGACTAGGCTGCCTCCTTGCTGGGCAGGGCAGTCCTGAAAAAAAAGGCAGCAGCACAACAGAAGCTCATAAATAAAGCCCGAACTCCCTGGGACAGAGCACCTGGGAACAAAAAGCGGTTTATGAGTTCTGCTGCAGCAGGCCTAAACATACCTGCCCAGCAGCTCTGAATGAACAACGTAGCTCGCAGGTCAGCACTTGAGCTCCTATAAAGGACAGACTGTCTCCCCAAGCAGTTCTCTGACCCCTGTATATCCAAAGAGTCACCTCATAAAGGAGAGATCAGACTGACATTTGGCAGGTATCCTTCTGGGACAAATATAGCAGAAGAAGAAACTGGTAGCAACCCTTACTGTTCTGCAGCTGCTGCAAGTGATCCCCAGGCAAGCAGGGCCTGGAGTGGACCTCAGCAATCCTACAGCAGAGGGGCCAGACTGTTAGAAGGAAAACTAAGAAAGAGAAATAACTTCATCATCAACAAACAGAACGTCCACTCACAGACCCAATCGGAAATCTGGCAACTACAAAGGTGACAGGTAGATAAATCCACAAAGATGGGAAGAAACCAGTGCAAAAAAGGATGAAAACACCTGAAACCAGAACACCTCTCCTCCTTCAAGGGATCACAGCTCCTCACCAGCAAGGGAACAAGTCTGGATGGAGAATGAGGTGATGAAATGACAGAATCAGGCTTCAGAAGCTGGGTAATAAGAAACTTCTGTGAGCTAAAAGAATATGTTCATAAAGAAACTAAGAACGTTGAAAAAAGATTTGACAAAATGCTTACGAGAATGGACAACGTAGAAAGACATATAAGTGAACTTATGGAGCTGAAAAACAAAACATGATAACTTCACGAAGCATGCACAAGTTTCAACGGCTGAATTGACCAAGCAGAAGAAAGGATATCAGAGGTCAAACATCAACTCAATGAAATAAAAC
>NW_016107778.1:1423630-1425620 GCF_001604975.1 Cebus imitator | reverse complement strand
AAAAGAGAGAATAACCAAATTGATGCAATAAAAAACGATAAAGGGGATATTACCACAGATTCCCCAGAAATTCAAACCATCATCAGAGATTATTACAAACAACTCTATGCACATAAACTAGTAAACCTGGATGAAATGAATAAATTCCTGGACAATTGCCTCCTCCCAAGCCTAAACCAGGAAGAATTTGAAACCCTGAACAGATCAATAACAAGGTCTGAAGTTGAGGCAGCAATTAAGAGCCTACCACCCAAAAAAAGCCCAGGTCCAGATGGGTTCGCAGCCAAATTCTACCAGACATACAAAGAGGAGCTGGTACCATTCCTTCTGAAAGTATTCCAAATAATCCAAAAAGAGGGAATCCTTCCCAAATCATTTTATGAGACCAACATCATCCTGATACCAAAACCCAGCAGAGAATCAACAAGAAAAGAAAATTTCAGACCGATATCCATGATGAACATAGATACAAAAATCTTCAATAAAATACTGGCAAGCCGATTGCAACAGCATGTCAAAAACTTATCCACCATGATCAAGTAGGCTTCATCCCGGGGATGCAAGGCTGGTTCAACATTCGCAAGTCTATAAACATAATTCACCACATAAACAGAACCAAAGACAAAAACCACATGATTATCTCAACTGATGCAGAGAAGGCCTTTAACAAAATTCAACAGTCCTTTATATTAAAAACCCTCAATAAACTAGGTATTGACAGAATGTATCTCAAAATAATAAAAGCTATTTATGACAAACCAACAGCCAATATCATACGGAATGGACAAAAACTGGAAGCATTCCCTTTGAAATCTGGCACTAGACAAGGATGCCCTCTCTCACCACTGCTATTCAGTACAGTACTGGAAGTTCTAGCCAGAACAATCAGGCAAGGAAAAGAAATAAAGGGAATTCAAATAGGAAAGTAGGAAGTTGAATTCTCTCTATTTGCAGATGACATGATTGTATATCTAGAAGACCCCATCGTCTCAGCCCAAAATCTCCTGAAACTGATAAGCACCTTCAGCAAAGTCTCAGGATAAAAAATAAATGTGCAAAAATCACAAGCATTCCTATACACCAATCAAAGACAAACAGAAAGCCAAATCAAGAAAAAACTTCCATTCACAATTGCCACAAAGAGAATAAAATATCTAGGAATACAACTAACAAGGAACGTAAAGGACTTCTTCAAGGAGAACTATGAACCACTGCTCAGCAAAGTAAGAGAGTACACAAACAGATGGAGAAACATTCCATGTTCATGATTAGGAAGAATCAATATCGTGAAAATGGCCATACTGCCCAAAGTAATTTACAGATTCAACGCTATCCCCATCAAGCTACCAATGACCTTCTTCATGAAACTAGAAAAAAACACCTTAAACTTCATATGGAACCAAAAGAGAGCCCACATAGCCAAGTCAATTCTAAGCAAAAAGAACAAAGTGGGAGGCATCACACTACAAGACTTCAAACTATACTACAAGGCTACATAAATAAAAACAGCATGGTACTGGTACCAAAACAGAGATATAGGCCAATGGAACAGAACAGAGGCCTCGGAGGCAGCACAACATATCTACAACCATCCGATCTTTGACAAATCTGACAAAAACAAGCAATGGCAATGGGGAAAGGATTCCCTGTTTAATAAATGGTGTTGGGGAAACTGGCTAGCCATGTGCAGAAAGCAGAAACTGGACTCCTTACTGACACTTTACACTAAAATTAACTCCAGATGGATTAACAACTTAAACATAAGACCTAACACCATAAAAATCCTAGAAGAAAATCTAGGCAAAACCATTCAGGACATAGGCGTAGGCAAGGACTTCATGACCACAACACCAAAAGCATTGGCAACAAAAGCCAAAATAGACAAATGGGACCTAATCAAACTCCACAGCTTCTGCACAGCAAAAGAAACAGTCATTAGAGTGAATAGGCAATCAACAGAATGGGAAATTTTTTTGCAGTTTACCCACCT
>NW_016107778.1:1412662-1422592 GCF_001604975.1 Cebus imitator | reverse complement strand
AAAAAAAAAAAAAAAGAATAGTAGGAGACTTCAAAACCTCTCTTTCATCACTGAATAGACCTTCCAGACAGAAAATCAGCAAAGGAAAATCAGACTTAATCTAAGTTATAGACGCATCTAATATATGTTTTCTTTTCTTTTCTTTTTTTTTTAAATTATAGTTTAAGTTCTGGGGTACATGTGCAGAATGTGCTGGTTTGTTACATAGGTATACACATGCCATGGTGGTGTGCTGCATCCATCCCCCAGTCATCTACATTAGGTATTTCTCCTAATGTTAGCCCTCTCCAATCCCATCACCCCCTGCTATCCCCCCCCTAGGCCCGGCACCCCCCAACAAGCCTCAGAGTATGATCTTTCCCTCCCTGTGTCCATGTGTTCTCATTGTTCAACACCCACTTATGAGTGAGAGCATGCAGTGTTTGAGTTTCTGATCTTGTGTCAGTTTGCTGAGAATGATGGTTTTCAGCTTCGTCCATATCCCTGCAAAGGACATGAACTCATCCTTGAAGGGATTTTATTTGGGATTGTATTGAATCTCTAGATCAAGTAGGGGAGAACTGACATCTTTATAACATTGAGCATCCCAATCCATGTACCTGAAATATTCCTTCACTTATTTAGATCTTTGAATTTTCTTAATCATAATCAATAGTTTTTCTCATTTTTTGTGCAGATTTGTTAGATTGATATCTACATATTTCTTTTTTGGTGCTAATGTAAATGGTGTTGTGTTTTTAATTCCAAATTCTAATTGTCTATTGCTGTTATATAAAAAGGCAATTGAATTTTATAGATTTACTTTGCATCCTGTAAACCTATTATAATTACTTATTAGTTCCAGGAATATCTTGTTGATCTCTGAAATTTTCTAATATAATATAATCATGTTATCAGTGAATAAAGACAGTTTTATTTCTTACTTCCAAATATGTATACATTTTCTCTACTTGTCTTACTGCATTAGCTAGGACGTCCAGTATGATGTCAACTAAGAGCCGTGAGAGTGGTCATTGTTCCCTTGTTTCTACTCTCAATATTAAGTATATTAGCTGTAGGATTTTTATGTTTGTTTGTTTGTTTTTGGCAGATGTTCTTTATCAAATTGAGGAAGTTCCCCTTTTCTATGATAGAATTATATACTTTTTTTAGCCTTTTGATAAATGAACTACTTAATTAATTTTCAACTGTTGAACCAGTCTTATATACTTGAAGAAATCTCACTTGGCCTTTGTGTATAATTATTTTTATAAATTATTAGATTTTCCCTGGGATGGAGCTTCCAGTGGGACAAGTGAGCTGACACCTTTGCTGTTTGGGTGACTCAGCCCTTCCAGACTGAGGGCTTTGGAGAGTCCAAACCAACTGAGGACAGAAGGGATCTCCTGGGACAGCACAGCTGCTCTACCAAAACATGGCCAGGCTACTTCAAGCATGTCCCCCATTTGTTCCTCCTTCTTTATTTGGGCAGGACCTCTTGACTAGAACCTCCAGCCACTGCTGCTGGTGTTCTCTGGCTGGCAGACATTTGAAAACTCCCTGGGAAAGAGTTACCAGAGGCAGGGGCAGATCACCTTCTTTGCTGTTTGGGCAATTTAGCCATTCCAGCCTCCAGGCTTTGGAAAGTCCAAGCTGACTGGGGGCAGGAGAAGTACCCCAGCACAGCACAGCTGCTTTATGAAAGCACGGTCAGACTGCTTCTTTAAGTGGGTCCCCAATCCTGTTCCTCTCGACTGAGTGAGGCCTTCCAACCAGGGTCTCCAGCCCCCTCCTACAGGTGTATTTTAGTTGGCAACAGGTTTGTACTTCTCTAGGACAAAGCTCCCAGAGAAAGGGGCAGGATGCTATCTTTGCTGTTTTGCAGCCATCACTGGTGATACCCCCAGGTACTGGAAAATCTGAGGTGGCTAAGGACTGGAATAGATCCTGAGCAAACTGCAGCAGCCCTAAGGAAAAGTGGCCAGTCTGTTAAAAGAAAAGAACACAATAAAAAACAGAACACCCCATCCAAAGGTCATCAACCTCAAAGATTGAAAGTAGATACGCCCACAAAGATGAGAAAGAAAAAGCACAAAAACACTGAAAACTCAAAAAGTCAGAATGCCCCCTTTTCTTCAAATGACCACACCACTTCTTCAGCAGGGGTTCAAACTGAACTGAGGCTTAGATGGGTAAATTACAGAGGTAGAATTTGAAATATGGATAAAAACAAACTTCACTGAGCTAAAAGAGCACGTTGTAACCCAATTCAATACAGCTAAAAATTATGATAAAACATTTCAGGAGCTGAAAGACAAAATGGCCAGTATAGACAAATATGTAACCAACCTGATAGAGCTGAAAAATCCTCTCCCTCCTCCAATCCTCCACCTTTCAATAGGCCTCAGTGTGTATTGCTCCTATGTGCCCACGTTTTTTCCTAATTTGTCTCCCACTTACAAGTGAGAAAATATAGTCTTTGGTTTTCTGTTCCAGTATCAGTTTTCTAAGGATAAGGGCCTCTAGCTGCATCCATGTCCCTGCAAAAGACATGATCTTATTCTTTTATATGGTTGCACAGTATTCCATAGTGTGTATGTACCACCTTTTCTTTAACTAGTCTATCATTGATGGACATTTATGTTGACTACATGTCTTTGCTATTGTGAATAGTGTTGCAATAAACATGTGCATGCATATGGCTTTGTAATAGAATAATTTGTATTCCTTTGGGTATATCCTCAGTTATGGGATTTCTGGATCGAAAGGTGTTTCTGTCTTTAGGTCTTGGAGAAATCACCACACTGTCTTCCATAATGGTTGAACTAATTTACACTCCCATTAACAGTGTATAACTATTTCATTTTCTTCACAACCTTGCCAGCATCTGTTATTTTTTGCCTTTTTAGTAAGAGCCATTCTGACTCATGTGAGATGGTATCTCATTGTTGTTTTGATTCGCATTTCTCTAATGATTAGTGATGTTGACATTTTTTCCATGATTATTGGCCACATGTATGTTTTCTTTTGGGGAGTGTCTGTTCATGTCCTTTGCTCACTTTTTAATAGGGTTGTTTGTTTCTTGTAAATTTAAGTTCCTTATAGAAGCTGGATATTAGACCTTTGTCAGATGCACAGTTTGCAAAAATTTTCTCCCATTATTTACATTGTCAATTTACTCTGTTGATACTTGCTTTTGCTGTGCAGAAGCTCTTTAGTTTGAGTAGATCCCATTTTTTAATTTTTTGTTTTGCTGCAACTGCTTTGGTGACTTTGTCATGAAATCTTTGCCCGTGCCTATGTCCTGAATAATTTTGCTTAGGTTATCTTTCATAGTTTTTATAATTTTAGATTTTACATTTAGGTCTTTAATCCATCTTGAGTTAATTTTTGTATATTGTATAAGGAAGAGGTGCAGGTTCCATCTTCTGGCCAGTTATGTCAGCACCATTTATTAAATAGCAATTTTTTTCCCCAGTGCTGGTTTTAGTCAGGTTTGTAGAAGATGAAACAATTGTAGGTGTGCAGTCTTACTTCTAGGTTCTGTCTTCTGTTCTATTGATCCATGTATCTATTCTTGTACCAGTACCATGCTGTTTTGGTTACTGTATCCCTGTAGTATAGTTTGAAGTTCAGTAATGTGATGCCTCCAGCTTTGTTCTTTTTGCTTTGGATTGCCTTGGCTATGTGGAATTTTGTTGTTGTTGTTACATAGGATTTGTAAATTTTTTTCTAGTTTTATGAAGAATCTCAATGGCAGTCTAATCGGAATAGCATTGAATCTATAAATTGTTTGGGGGTAGTATGGACATTTTAATGATGTTGATTTTTTCCTGTCCATGAGCCTGGAATGATTTTTATTGGCTTGTGTCATCTCTCATTTCTTTGTGCAGTGGTTTGTATTTCTCCTTGTAGAAATCTTTCACCTACCTAGTTAGCTGTATTCCTAGGTATTCACTTTTGGGCCAGTTGTGAATGGAATTGCCTATTTGATTTGGCTCTCATCTTCACTGTTGCTGGTATATAGGAACACTAAAAGTTTTTGCACATTGATTTTGTATTCTGAAATTTTGCTTAAGTTGCTTATCAGTTTTAGATGCTTTTTGGCTAAGAATATGGGTTTTTCTATATATAGGATTATGTCATTTGCAAACAGGGATAGTTTGACTTCCAATCTTCCTATTTGAATGCCCTTTATTTTTTTTTCTCTTGCCTTATTGCCCTGGCCAGAACTGCCAATTCTTTGATGAATAGGAATGATGAAAGAGGGCATCCTTGTTTATTGCCAGTTTTCAAGGGGAATGCTTCCAGCTTTTTCCCATTCGGTATAATGTTGGCTGTAAGTTTATCATGAATGGCTCTTATTGTTTTCAGGTATGTTTCTTCAATACCTTGTTTATTGAGAGTTTTCAACTTGAAGCTATGTTGAATCTTATCAAAAGCCTTTTCTGCACCTGCTGAGATAATAATGTGGTATTTTCATTTAGTTCTGTTTATGTGATAAATAATATTTATTTATTTGCATATGTTGAATCAACCTTGCATCCCAGGGATAATGTTATTTAGTTGTGTCAGATAAGTTTTTCTGATGTTCTGCTGGATTCAGTTTTCCAATAATTTGTTGAGGATTTTTGCATAGATGCTCATTAATGATATTGGCCTGATGTTTTGCTGTTGTTGCTGTTGTTGCTGTTGTTGTATCTTTGCCAGGTTCTGGTATCAGGATGATGCTGGCCCCATAGAACAAGTTAAAGAGAAGTCCCTTTTTAAAATTTTTTGAAATAGTTTTAGTAGAAATGGTACCAACTATTCTTTGTACATCAGGTAGAATTCAGCTGTAAACTTGTCTGTTCCTGAAATTTTTTGGTTGTAGACTTTTTATTATTGCCTTGACTTCAGATCTTGTTATTGGTTTGCTCAGGAATTCAATTTCTTCCTGGTTCAGTCTTGGAAAGGTGTATGTGTCTAGGAGTTTACCCATTTTTTTCCTACATTTTCTAGTTTATGTGCATAGAGTTGTTTATAATATTCTCTGATGGTTGTTTGTATTTTTGCAGGGTTAATGGTAATATCCTCTTTGTCATGTCTGATTTTGCTTATTTGAATCTTCTTTTTTTATTAGTTTAGCTAGAAGTCTACCTATTTTATGTATTTGTTTTTTAAAAGCAGTTCCTGAATTCATTGACCTTTAGAAAGTTTTTTTGTGTCTCCATCCCCTTAATTTCAGCTCTTATTTTGGTTATTTCTTGTATTCTGCTAGCTTTGGATTTGTTTGCTCTTGGTTCTCTAGTTCTCTAGTTCTTTAGTTATTATGTTAAGTTGTTAACTTGAGTTGTTAACTTTGCAACTTTTTGCTGTAGAAATTTAGTGCTAAAAATTTCCCTCTTAACACTACCTTAGCTGTCTACCACTGATCTGATTCTTTGAATCTTTGTTCACATTGGTTTCAAAGAACTTCTTGAGCTCTGCCTTAATTTCATTCTTTACCCAAAAGTCATTAAAGAGCAGGTTAGTCAATTTCCATTTACTTGTATGGTTTTGGCTACTCCAGCTTTCTTTTGATTAATGAAAAAATGGTGTGTTTGTCTCTATTAGTTTACTCTTACTCTATATCTGTCTTTATATTTAAAATTATTTTTTGTAAACAACATATAATTAGGTCTTATTTTTAAATCAACCTTAACAGTCTCTGTCTTTTAGTTGGTATATTTAGTGCATTGATATTCCCAGTGATTTTTTATATAGTTGGATTAATATGTACCATATTTGTTAATGTTTTCTATTCATTGACCTCATTCTTTGTTTCTGATTTGTCTTTCACTTTTTTCTTTCCTCCCTCGTTTTATCATTTTATGTTATTACTTATTGTCCCTTCCCTTAACATATCAATTTTATTACCTCTGAAAGCTATTTATTTATGTATTTATTAGAGAGAGAATCTTTGTCTTGTATCTTAGGCATCAGCTCACACAGGGTATCTAAATAAATACATAAGTAAATAGCTTTTGAAAGTAATATAATTAATATGTGGCACTTGTTTCACCCAACCTCAGCTCTTTCATCCAGGGTAGAGTGCAGTGGTGCCATCATGGCTTACTGTAACCTCAAACTCCTGGCTCAAGTGATTCTCTCACCTCAGCCTCTCAAGAAGATAGGCTTACGGGCATGTGTCATTATGACAGGCTAATTTTAAAAACATATATATTTTTATAGAAATGGTGTCTCACTATGTTGCCTTTGCTTGTCTGAAACTCCCGACCTTCAGCAGTCCTCTCATCTTGGCCTCCAAAAGTTCTGGGATAAAAGACATAGATTTCCACAAATAGCCTTTTCTACACTTTTTAAAGTGGTTGCCTTTAATTCTGCAATATACATTTGCAAGCAATCCAAGTCCTCTTTCATATAACACTGTAACACATCCCATATAGTGCAAAATACTTTAATACAGAACATTCCTAATTCCTTCCTCCAATTTCTTATGGCTTTTATTTCACTTGCCTATAAACTATAATCACTGAATACATTATTGCTATTAATAACTGTTAACTGTTAGCCTAACTAAGAATAAGAGAAATACACAGGAGTGGAGCAAGATGGCAGAATAGAAGATTCCACTGATCGTGCCCCCGCCCCGTAAGAACACCAATTTAACAACTATCTACACACACAAAAAGCACCTCGACAGATATAAAAAATCAGGTGAGAATTCACATTACCTGGTTTTAACATCATATCCCTGAGACACTGAACAAATGATAATAATAATAAATAGACTTGAATCACCAGTTTCACCCTTCCCCTATCCCTCAGCAGCAGTATCATGGTAGGGAGAGTATTTCTGTGCTCTGTGGAGAATGAGAGTGCAGCAATTGTAAGGCATTGAATACAGTGCTGTCCTGTTATAGCAGGAAAAAAAAAAAAAAAAAAAACTGACCACACTCAGCTCACAGCTGCCAACAGAGGGAGCATTTAAACCAGCCATAGCCAGAGGGAAATTGCTGATCCTACCAGTCAGAACTTGATATCCCACAATGTTTGCGACCATGGGCTAATATGTTCTGGAGTTCTAAATAAACTTGAAAGGCAGTCTAGGCCACAGTGACTTCAACTCCTAGATGTGTCTTAGTGTTGTACTGGGCCAAGAGCCAGTAGACTGGGCTATGGGGGTGTGCATGAAACCTACTGAAACATCAGTCAAGATGGCTAAGGGAATACTGTCATCACCTCTTCCCTGAACACAAACTGTACAGCTTGCAGCTCCAAAAGAGACCCCTTCCTTCTGCTTGAGGATACAAAACAGTGGGGAGGATTTTGTCTTGTGGTATCTTGGATACCAGCTCAGCCACAGCAGGATAGGGCAATGGTCATAGCTATCAGACAACATTTCTACACACACCCCCACCAGTAGGCAACATCCTTCCTTAACGGAACAGACCCAGTTCTGGCAGGATTCATCACCTGCTGACTAAAGAGCCCTTGGGCCCTGAATAACCAGCAGCAATACCCAAGTACTATGCTGAGGGCATAGGGTTGAGACTCTGAGTCTTGCTGTTCTCAGGTGAGACTCAACACTATCTCAGCTGTGGTGGTTGTAGGGAAAGACTACTTCTACTTAAGAAAAGTAGAAGGAAAAGTAAAGGGGACTTTGTCTTGCAACTTAGATACTAGCTCAGCTGCAAGGGAGTGGAGCACCAAGTGGTCTCTTGGGGTCTCCAGTTCCAGGACTTGGCTTTTGAACAGCATTTCTAGATCTGTGCTGGGACAGAAGGGAGCTCACTGCTCAAGCAGGTAAGTCCCAGTCCAGGCAGAATACATTACAAGCACAATGAGCATCACCACAATATCACCTTGGGCCTTAAGGGAACATCTACAGTAGTCTAAGAATACTCCCTATATGCCTGTTGTGGTGGTGGCCACAGGGTGGGGTTCTTTTGCCTTTGGAAAGGGAAGGGAAGAGTGAGAAGAACTGTGTCTTACGGGCCAGCTCAGCCACAGTACAATAGAACACCAGGTAGACTGCTAAGGTTTTAGACTCTAGTCCCTTGATCACAAATGGCACCTCTGGACATGCCTGAGATTCACTACACTAAATGGAAGGACACGGGCCTAGCTGGCTTTGCCACTTGTTGATTATACAGGCCCAGGGCCTTCAGTGAACATAAGCAGAAGCCAAGAAATGGTTACAGCATGCGGTGGGTGAGACCCAGTGATAAACTGGTTTTAGGTGTGGCTTACCACTGCAGGCCTAGTGGTGGTGGCCACAATGATGCTTGTGTCACATGGCCTCAGCTCCAGGTGGCTCAGAACAGAAAAAGGGACTCTCTTTGTTTGGGAGAAAGTAAGGAAAGAGAACAAGAGTCTCTGCCTGGTAATCTGGAGAATTATCCTGGATCTTGCCCAAGACGATCAAAGTAGTACCTCTATGAGCCTGAAAAAAGAAAACAAAAACAAAACAAAACAAAACAAAACACACTGTTACTGGGCTTGGGGTGCTCCTTAAAGCAGATACAGCTTAGAGCACAACACCCAAGTTCCTTCAAATGTCTGGAAAGCCTTCACAAGAAGGAAGAGTGTAAACAACCCCAGACTGCTAAGACTACAATACATACTTAACTCTTCAATACCCAGACACAGGTGAACATCTACAAGTATCAAGACCATCCAGGAAAACATGGCCTCAGCAGATAAACTAAATAAGTCTCCAAGGACCAATCCTGGAGAAACAGAGACATGTGACTTTTCAGGCAAAAAACTCCAGCTAACTGTTTTGAAGAAACTCAGATAAATTCAAAATAACACAGGGAAAAAATTCAGAATTCTATCAGTTAACTTTTACAAAAAGATTGAAATAATTAAATAGAATTCAACATAAGTTATGGAGCTGACAAATACAATTGGCATACTAAAGAGTGCAACAGAGTCTTTCAACAGCAGAACTGATCAAGCAGAATACAGAATTAGTGGGCTTAAAGACAGGATATTTGAAAATACACAGAGGAGATATAGCAAAAAAAAAAAACAGTGAAGCATGCCTACAGGATATAAAAACAGTCTCAAAAGAGCAAATCTAAGTGTTATTGGCCTTTAAAATGAGGTAGAGGAAGAGATAGGGGTAGAAAGTTTATTGAAAGGGATAATAACAGAAATTCCCAAATTTAGAGAAAGATATTATTATACAAGTATAAGAAGACTATAGAACATCAAACAGATTAAAGAGACAACCTAGAGACATTTAATAATTGAACTCTCAAAAGGTCAAGCATAAAGAATCCTAAAAGCAACATGAAAAAGGAAACAAATAACATACAATGGAGCTCCAATACATCAGGCATTAAACTTTTCAGTGGAAACCTTACAGGCCACAAGAGAGTGACATGACATATTTAAAGTGCTGAAGGAAAAAGAAAAAAAAAAATCTTTTACTCTACAATAATATATCCAGGGAAAATATCCTTCAAATATAAAGGAGAAATAAAGACTTTCTCAGACAAATAATAGCTGAGGGGTTTTATCAACCCCAGACCTGCTCTATAAGAAATGCTAAAGGAAGTATTTTAGTGAGAAATAGAAGGACATCAATGAGAAATAATAAATCATCTGAAGGTGCAAAACTCACTGGTGATAGTAAGTATACAGAAAAACAGAATATTATGGCACTGCAACTGTAGTGTATAAACCACTCTTATCTTAAGTAGAAAGACTAAGAAGTAAACCTATCAAAAATAAAAACTACAAAGACTTTTCAGGACACAGACAATACAATAAAATATAAATGAAAACAAGAAGTTAAAAAGCAGGGAGCCAAAATCAAGGCATAATATTTTTTATTAGTTTTCTTTCTGCTTGCTTGTTTGGTTATACAAACAGTGTTAAGTTGTTATCAGTTTAAATAATGAGTTATGTTGTGTTTAAATTAAAAAAAAAAAAAAAAAAAAACTGACCACACTCAGC
>NW_016107778.1:1396181-1412627 GCF_001604975.1 Cebus imitator | reverse complement strand
AAGTGCCAACATTAAAAAAGAAGAAAAACTTCAAATAATCAACCTAACAGTCCTCTTAAAAAGCAAGAAAAAGAAGAGCAAACTAACCAAAAATTAGTAGAAGAAAATGAGTAACAAGGATCAGAGAAGAAATACATGAAATTGAAATGAAAAAGTAATGCGAAACATGAATAAAACAAAAATTTGGTTTTCTGAAAAATTAAACAAAATTGACAAACCTGTAGCCAGACTAAGAAAAAAGAGAGAACATACAAATAAATAAAATCAGAGATGAAAAAGGAGACATTATAACTGATACTGCAGAAATTCAAAGGATAATTAGTTGCTACTATGAGCAACTATATGCCAATAAATTGGAAAATCTAGAAGAAAGGGGTAAATTCCTAGACACATATAACCTACCAATATTGAGGCATAAAGAAATCTAAAACCTCCACCCCAGACCAGGAACTTCGAGGCTCTGGCTCACTCCCTCTGCTGATATCTGAGGAACCGCTCCCTTTGTCCCCTTCCCAGCATCGGAGCCTGGTCAGCAACACCTCTCCTCTGATTCCTTCCCCACTGCCCCACCACACCTTCTTGGTAGGACTCTAGGAGGTAAAGGAGTGCAATTGGACACCCATTTCACAGATGTCCCCCAGCTAAACAAGCAACGAAATTGAAGCCAAAATAAAAGGTCTCCCAATAAAGAAAAGCCCAGGACCCAATGACTTCACTGCCAAGTTCTACCAAACATTTAAAGAACCAATACCAATTCTACTGAAACTGTTACAAAAAATGAAGGAGAAGAGAATACTTCCAAATTTATTCAATAAAGCTAGTATTGATACCAAAACCAGACAAAGACATAGCACGAAAAGAAACCTACAGGCCAATATCCCTAATAAATATTGATGCAAAAATGGTAAACAAAATACTAGCAAACTTAATTCAACAATACAATAAAAACATCATTCATCATGACCAAGTGGGATATATCCCTGGCATGCAAGGATTGGTCAATATACACAAATCAATCAATGTGATCTATCCTAACAAGAGAATGAAGGACAAAATCCCTATGATCATTTCAATTTATGCTGAAAAGCATTCAATAAAATTCAACATCTCTTCATGTCAAACTCTCTCAAAAAACTGCATATAGAAGAAATGTCCCTAAACATTATAAAAGCTATATATGATAGACTCACAGCTAGTATTATACTGAATGGGGAAAATGTGAAACCTTTTTTTAAAAGACCTGGAACATAACAAGTATGGCCACTTATACCGTTATTATTCCACATGGTATTGGAAGTCCTAGCAAGAGCAATTAGGCAAGATGAAGAAATAAAGGGCATCCAAATTGGAAAGGATGAAGGCAAATTATTCTTGTTTGCAGATGATATAATCTCATATTTGCAAAAACCTAAAGAGTTCAGCAAAAAGCTATGAAAACTGATAAACAAATTTGGTAAAGTTTCAGGATACAAAATTAAAGTACAAAAAAAGTAGCATTTCTTACATGCCAACAGTGAACAATATGCAAAAGAAATAAAAAGTAATCCCGTTTACCATAGCATCAAATAAAATTAAATACCTGAAAATTAACTTAACTGAATAAGTGAAAGATCTCTATGAAGAAAACTATAAGACACTAATGTCTGAAATTGAAGAGGATGCCAAAACAAATGGAAAAATATTTCAAGTTCATGAATTGGAGGACTCAATATTGCTAACATGTTTGTACTATCCAAAACAGTCTACAAATTCAATGCAATCCCTATCAAAATACCAATGACATGTCTCACAAAAATAGAAAAAAACAATCCTAATATTTACATGTAACCACAAAGACTCAAAATAGCCAATACCATACTAAGCAAAAATAAAAAAAACTAGGGGAATTACATTACCTGACTTCAAATTATATTACAGAGCTATAGCAATCAAAACTGTACTGTGCTGGCAAAAGAAAAGAAACTTAGACCAAGGGAACAGAATAAAAATCACAGAAATACATAGACACAACTAAAGCAAACTCATTTTTGACAAAGGTGCCAAGAATATACACAGGGAATACAACAGTCTTTTTAATAAATGGTGGTGGGAAAATTGGATATCCATTTGCAGAATAAAACTAGACTTCTATCTCTCACCATATGCAAAAATAAAACCAAAATGGAGGCTGCTGGGGCAGGACTAGAAAGGGAGCACTGAGAAGACCGGTCGGGGACCTGACCACTGAGTGCTGACCTGAGGCTGCATGCCCAGGAAAGAGGAGGGTGTATTCAGACTTCTGCCATGATGGTCTAATAGGAATAGCTCTGGAGTGCAGTTCCCAGTGAGAAGAACACAGAAGGGGAGTGACCTCCACATTTTCAGACAAGGTACCAGGTTCATCTTAATGGGACTTGTTGGACAGTGGGTGTAGCCCAAGGAGAGCAAACTGAGGCAGGGTGGGGCACTGCCTCACCTGGGAAGTGCAACAGTCTGGGAAGTGCAACAGACCCCCCTCCTACTCAACAGAGGCCATCAGGAACATTTCCAGCCACTCTGGCACTCTGGTTCAGATACTGCACTTCTCCCACAGTCTTTACAGCCCACAGAACAGGAGATTCCTGGGGTCAACAAGCACCCTGGGTTTCCAGCACAAAACTGGGCAGCCATTTCAGCTGGCACCACAGATTTCCAGCACAAAACTGGGTGGCCATTTTAGACTGTGCCTAGAAGGTCTGCGAGAAAGTCACCCATTATCCTGAAAAAAAAAAAAAAAAAAAAGGAACTGAAGACAGGGAGCCAAGTAATCTGTCTCAGCAGGTCTCACCCCCAAAAGACCAGCAAACTGAAATCCGCTGGCTTGAGATTTTTGCAGCCAGCACAGCAGATTGAGCTCAACCTGGAACAGTTGAGCTTGGTGGGGGGAAGGGCATTGCCATTACCGAGGCAGTCTGCCATTACCGAGGCAGTTCTAACCTTACCTGTGTAAACAAAATTTCAAGGAAGTTTACACAGCAGCTGGTCAGAGCCCGCGGCAGCTTAGCAATGCCTCTGCAGGCAGACTGTGACTAGATTCCCTCCCTGCTGGTCAGAGCATCTCTGAAAAAAGGCAGCACCCAGTCAGGGGCTTACAAATAAAACCCCACCTTCCCAGGACAGGGCAACCTTTTTTAGGTTGTTGTGAGTTCTGCTGTAGCAGACTTAATCATCCCAGCCCAGCAGCTCTGAAGGGAGCAATAGAGTTCCCAGTATACCATGGGAGCTCTGTTAAGGGACAGACTGCCTCCTCAAGCAGCTCTCTGATCCCTGTATATCCAAAGAGACACCTCATACCGGAGAGCTCTGGCTGACATCTGATGGGTACCCTTCTGGGACAAAGCTACCAGAAGAAGGAACACGCAGCAATCCTTGCTATTCTGCAGCCCCTGTGGGTGATTCCCAGGCAAGCAGGGTCTGGAGTGGACCTCCAGCAGTCCTACAACAGAGGGGCCTGACTGTTAGAATAAAAAGTAAAAAACAGAAAGAACTAGCTACAACATCAACAGAAAGAGCGTCCACTTAGAGATCCCATCTGAAAGTCACCAACTTCAAAGACCAAATGTAGATAAATCCATGAAGATGGGAAGAAACCAGAGTAAAAAGGATGAAATTATCAAACACCAGAATGCCTCTCCTCCTCGAAGAGAACACAACTCCTCACCAGCAAGGGAACAAAACAGGATGGAGAATAAGTTTGATGAATTGACAAAAGCACACTTCAGAAGGTGGTTAATAACAAACTTCCCTGAGCTAAAAGAACGTGATCTAACCCAATGCAAAGAAACTAAGAACCTTGAAAAAAGGTTAGACAAAATGCTAACTAGAATAAACAGCATAGAGAAGAACATAAACAACTTGATGGAGCGGAAAAACACAGAAAGAGATCTTCGCAAAGCATACACAAGTTTCAATAGGGGAATCAATCAAGCAGAAGAAGGATATCAGGGATTGAAGATCAACCCAATGAAATAAAATGAGAAGGCAAGATTAGAGAAAAAAGAGTGAAAGAAATCGCACGTACTCTAAAATTGACCACATAATTGGAAGCAAATCACTCATCAACAAATGCAAAAGAATGGAAATTGTAACTTCTGTCTCTCAGACCACAGTGCAATCAAATTAGAACTCAGGATTAAGAAACTCACTCAAAACCACACAGCTACATGGAAACTGAACAACCTGGTCCTGAATGACTACTGGAAAAATAATGAAATGAAGGCAGAAAGAAATATTTTGTTCAAAACCAATGAGAATGAAGACACAACTTACCAGTATCTCTGGGACACATTTAAAGCAGTGTCTAGAGAGAAATTTATAGCAATAAATGCCCACATGAGAAGCGAGGAATAATCTAAAATTGACACTCTATCATCACATTTAAAAGAACCAGAGGAGCAAGATCAAACAAATTCAAAAGCTAGCAGAAGAAAAGATAACTAAGATCAGAGCAGAACTGAAGGAGATAGAGACATAAAAATCTCTTAAAAAAATAAATCTAGGAGCTTTTTTTTTTAAAAAAGTCAACAAACTAGATAGATAACTAGCCACACTAATAAAAAGAAAAGAGAGAAGAATTGAGTAGGTGCAATAAAAAATGATAAAGAGGATATTACCACCAAGTCCACAGAAATACAAACTACCATCAGAGACTACTAGAAACAACTCTTTGCACATAAACAAGTAAATCTGGAAGAAATGGACAAATTCCTGGACACTTACAACCTCCCAAGACTAAACCAGGAAGAAGTTGAATCAAATAGACCAATAACAAGAACTGAAGTTGAGGCCGCAATTAATAGCCTACCAACCAAAAAAAGTCCAGGTCCAGATGGGTTGACAACTGAATTCTTCCAGACGTACAAAGTGGAGCTGGTACCACTCCTTCTGAAACTATTCCAAACAATACAAAAAGAGAAAATCCTCCCTAACTCATTTTATGAGACCAACATCATCCTTATACCAAAACATGGCAGAGACACAACTAAAAAAGAAAATTTCAGACCAATATCTCTGATGAGCATCCATACAAAAATCTTCAAGAAAATACTTGCAAACTGAATGCAATAGCCCATCAAAAAGCTTATCCATTACGACCAACTGAGCTTCATCCTGGGGATGCAAGACTGGTTCAACATATGCAAATCTATAAACGTAATCCAACACGTAAACAGAACCGAAGACAAAAACCATATGATTATCTCAATAGATGCAGGGAAGGCCTTCAACAAAACGCAACAGCCCTTTATGCTAAAAACTCTCAATAAACTAGGTACTGATGGAATATATCTCAAAATAATAAAAGCTATTTACGACAAACCCACAGCTAGTATCATACTGAATGGGCAAAAACTGGAAGCATTCCCTTTGAATTCTGGCACTCGACAAGGATACCCTCTCTCACCACTTCTATTCAATATAGTACTGGAAATTCTAGCCACAGCAATCAGGAAAGAAAAAGAAATAAAGGGTATTCAACTAGGAAAAGTGGACATTAAATTGTCTCTATTTGCAGATGACATGATTGTATGTTTAGATGACCCCATCATCTCAGCCCAAAATCTCCTTAACCTGATAAGCAACTTCAGTAACGTCTCAGGATGAAAAATCAATGTAAAAAAAAATTACAAGCATTCCTATACACCAATAACAGACAAACAGAGAACCAAATCATAAGTGAACTCACATTCACAATTGCTACAAAGGGAATCAAATACCTAGGAATACAACTACAAAGGACCTGAAGGATATCTTCCAGGAGAACTACAAACCACTGCTCAAGGAAATCAGAGAGGACACAGATGAAAAAACATTCCATGGTTAGGAAGAATCAGTACCTTAAAAATGACCATACTGCCCAAAGTAATTTATAGATTCAATTCTATCCCCATGAAGCTACCATTGACCTTCCACATAGAACTGGAAAAAAAAAAAAAAAGAAACACCTTAAACTTCATATGGAACCAAAAGAGAGCCTGCATAGCCAAGACAATCCTCAGCAAAAAGAACAAAGCTGGAGGCATCATGCTCCTGACTTCAAACTATACTACAAGTCTACAGTAATCAAAACAGCATGTTACTAGTACCAAAACAGAGATATAGACCAATGGAACAGAACAGAGCCCTCAGAAGTAGAGCCACACATCTAGAACCATGTGATCTTTGACAAATCTGACAGAAACAAGCAATGGGGAAAGGATTCCTTGTTTAATAAATGATGGTTGGAAAACTGGCTAGCCATGTGCAGAAAGCTGAAACTAGACCCCTTCCTTACACCTTATACAAAGATTAATTCCACATGGATTAAAGATTTAAACATAAGACCTAACACCATAAAAACCCTGGAGGAAAACCTAGGCAATAACATTCAGGACATAGGCATAGGCAAGGACTTCTTGACTAAAACATCAAAAACAATGATGACAAAAGCCAAAATAGACAAATGGGATCTAATTAAACTTAAGAGGTTCTGCACAGCAAAAGAAAAAATCACAAAAATTAACTGGCAACAAAAAGAATGGGAAAAAGTTTTTGCAAGCTACCCATCTGACAAAGGACTAATATTCAGGATCTACTAAGAACTAAAACAAATTTTCAAGAAAAAAAAAAAAAACTCCATCAAAAAGTGGGTGAAGGATATGAACAGACACTTTTCAAAAAAAGACATGTATGTAGCCAACAAACATATGAAAAAATGCTCATCATCACTAGGCATTAGAGAAATGCAAATTAAAACCACATTGAGATACCATCTCATGCCAGTTAGAATGGCAATCTTTAAAAAATCCGCAGACAACAGATGTTTGAAAGGATGCTGAGAAATACGAACGCTGTTACATTATTGATGGGAGTGAAAATTAGTCAACCATTGGTAAAGACAGTGTGGCAATTCCTCAAGGATCTAGAAATAGAAACACCATTTGACCCAGCAATCCCATTACTGGGTGTATACCCAAAGGATTATAAACCATTCTATTACAAAGATACATGCACGCATATGTTCATTGTGGCACTGTTTGCAATAGCAAAGACTTGGAACCAACCCAAATGCCTATCAATGATATCCTGGATAAACAAAATGTGAAATATATACACCATGGTATACTATGCAGCCATAAAGAAGGAGGAGTTCATGTCTTTGCAGGGGCATGGACGAGCTGGAAAACATCATTCTTATGAAACTGACACAAGAACAGAAAGCCAAACACCACATGTTCTCACTCATAAGTGGATGTTGAACAATGAGAACACATGGACACAGGAGAACATCACAAACTGGGTTCTGTTGGGGGATCAGAGGCTAGGAGAGAGTTAGTAGGGGTGGGGAGATATGGGACAGATAACATTAGGAGAAATACTTAATGTAGGTGACAGGGGGAATGGATGCAGCAAACTACCATGGCATGTGTATACCTATGTAACAATCCTGCATGATCTTCCCATGTACCCCAGAACTTAAAGTATAATAAAATAAGTAAGTAAAACAAAACAAAACAAAAAATCAAAATGGATTGAAGACTTAAATTTGAAACCTTGCAGTATGAAGCTACTCCAAAAAAGATTGGGAAACTCTCTAGGACATTAGTCTGGGAAAATTTTTTCTTGAGTAATACCCCATAAACACAGGCAGCTAAAGCAAAGAGGATAATATTATGTTAAAAAAAAATTCTGCACAGCAAAGGATACAATCATCAAAATGAAGAGACAATCTACAGAACTGGAGAAAATGTCTGCAAATTACCAATTTGAGATGGGATTAATAACAAGACTATATAAATTACTCATACGACTGTATAAGGAAAAAAAATCTAATGATTTGATTAAAAAATTGGCCAGGTTCAGTAGCTCCAGCCTGTAATCCTAGTACTTTGGGAGCTTGAGGCAGGCAGATTGCTTGAGCACAGAAGCATAGCACACCTAATCTCTACAAAAAATGGAAAAATTAGCCAGTTGTTGTGGCATGTACCTGTGGTCTCAGCTACTCATGGGGTTGGGGTGGGAAGATTGCTTGAACCAAGAAGTTTAAGGCTACAGTGAGCCATGATCATGCTTCTGCACTTCAGCTTGCATAATAGAGCAAGATCCTTTCTCAATAACACAACGACAAAAAAATGGGCAAAAGATTTGAATAGACATTTCTGAAAAGAAGACATACAAATAGCAAACAGGCATATGAAAAAGGTGCTGCTCAACATCACTGATTATCAGAGAAATGCAGATGAAAACTCCAACAAGATATTCTTTAATCCCAGTGAAAATGGCTTATATCCAAAAGACATGCAATAAAAAATACTGGAGAGGATGTGGAGAGCAGGAACCCTCGTACCCTATTGATGGAAATGCAAACTAACACAACCACTGTGGAAAATAGTTTGGAGAATAAGAATAAAACAAAACAAAACAACAACAACAACAACAACAACAACAAAACGAAGAGCAAAAATAGAGCTATCACAGGATCTAGCAATCTCACTACTGGGTATATATCCAAAAGAAAGGAAATTAATATATTTAACAGATATCTGCACTCCCATGTTTGTTGCCACACTGATCACAATAGCCAAGATTTGGAAACAACCTACAAGTCAAATGGATAAATAAAATATGGTACTTATACACAGTGGTGCATTATTGAGCCATAAAAAGAAACTATATTTGCAACAACATGGATGGAACATGGATGGAACTGGAGTTCAATATGTTAAATGAAATAATCCAGGCACAGAAAGACAAACACCTGATATTCTCACTTATTTGTGGGCTCTAAAAATCAAAACAATTGAACTCATGGAGATGGAGGGTAGAAGGATAGTTACCAGAAGCTGGGAAGAGTAGTGGCTGTTGAGGGTGGGGAGGTAGGAATAGATAATTATAGTTAGAAATAATGAATAAGACCTAGTATTTGATAACACAACAAGCAGGGTGACTATAATCAATAATAATTAAACTGTACATTTTAGAATAACTCAAATAGTATAATTAATTGTTTGTAACACAAAGGATAAATATTTGAGGGGATAGATACCTCATTCTCCATGATGCGGTTATTATGCATTGCATTCCTGTATCAAAACATTCCATGTACCCCATAAATATATATATCCACAAAAGTTAAAACTAAAAATTTAAGAAAAATAAAAATAAATGATTTTATTTTATCTTTATTTATTCTTTTTCTGCTCCGGTCTGAGTTTCTACCCTGTATATTTTTTTCTCCTCTCTGAAGAACTTTTAAAATATTACTTGCAAGGCAGGTCTACTGGTGACAAATCCCTCAATTTTTGTTTGCCTAAGTAAGTATTTATTTCTCCTTCACTTTTGAAGAGTAATTTGACTAGACATAGAATTCTAGGTGGTGGATTTTTTCTTTTAATACTTTGAGTATGTTACTTCAGTATCATCTTGTATGCATGATTTCTGAAAATAAATCTAAAGTAATTCTTATCTTTACTTCTCTATACAGAAGACCTTTTTTCTCTCCCCGTTTCTTTCAAGGCTTCATTTTTCTATACAAGTGGGAACATTTAATATCCTCCAGTCTAGCCATTTCAACATATACAATTGTTTTTTAATGATAGTCACCCTATTGTACAATGAAACACTAAAAATTATTCTTAAGATGATGGATATGCTAATTTCTCTAATTTTATCATTACACATTATATGCAGGTATTGAAATATCACACTGTACCCCATAAATATATACAATTATGTGTCAATTAAAATAAAACATAAAAAATGACTCTGCCTTTGTTTTTTTATTTTCTGCAGTTTGAATATACTATGCCTAGCTTATTTTTTCAGTAGTAGTTTGGTTTTTTTTTTAAATCTTCCTTTGTGTTATTTGAGCTTCCTGTATTTGTGGTTTAATGTCCATTACTAATTTTAAAATTCTCAGTCATCATCATTTAAATATTTCTTCTTTTCTTGTTTCCTTTTCCTTTTGGTACTATCATTATGTGTGTGTTACAGCTTTTGTAAATGTCTCACAGATTTTGGATATTCTGTTTGGTCTTTTCTTCCTTTTTTTCTGTGTTTTAATTTTGGAAGTTTATAGTTGACATCTTTTCAAGCTCATTGATTCTTTCCTTGGCTATTTCCCATCTATCAATTAGCCCATCAAAGACATTTTTCATTTCTGTTACAGTATGTTTGATTTCTATAGTTTTCTTTTTATTTTTCCTTACAGTTTTTATATCATTGCCTATCTTAGTCATCTGATTTTTACATGGTTCATTTCTTTCCATGAGAGCTCTTAGCATATAGACCATAGATGTTTTAAATTATCAGTCTGATAAGTCCAAAATCCTTGCCACCATACCTTTTTGGCTCTAACAATTGCTCTGTCTCTTCAGGCTGTGTTCTTGGCTATTTAGTATGTTCTGTAATTTTTTTGTTGAAAAGCAGACATAATGTGCTGGCTAAGAGGAGCTGAGGTAAACAGACCTTTAATGTGAAGTTTTATGTTTATCTGGCTAGGGGTTAATCTGTGTTTATTGTCTGCTATAGCTGTGGACGTCAGAGGCTAAAATTTCTTGTAATAGTCTCATTATTGTCTTCATTGTTGTCTTTGGATTTTTCTAAATATTTCTTCCTCAATGTGGTCTGAGACATGCAATTCTTTCATTG
This sequence comes from Cebus imitator, assembly GCF_001604975.1. Classification (NCBI taxonomy): domain Eukaryota; kingdom Metazoa; phylum Chordata; class Mammalia; order Primates; family Cebidae; genus Cebus; species Cebus imitator. The sequence continues at coordinate 1,401,983 of NW_016107778.1, read as the reverse complement.
TATTTCCCTAATATTGTACATGAGACCTGTTTATGTGGTGTGAAGGTGTTGAGGGAGGAGAACCATTCTATACTCTTATGATTAGGTCTCACTCTTTTAGTGAGCCTGTGATGTTGGGACATAACTTTTACAATTGCTTCTCGGTTTTTGTCTCCCTCTGTGCTGAGATAGAAGGGACAGAGAGGGATGGAGTTGGTTATTTCTCTTCCTCACAGGTTAGTTAAGCTTTAGAAAAATCCATTTAGTTAAGATCTGATGAAATAGTTTTCCTTGAAAGCAGAGATTGTTTAGAAGAATAGAAAACTCTGGACCTATTGCAAAACTCTGGGCATATTTCCCCCTCACCAGCTGAAAGTAGTAGGAGACTTTGTTCAGATCTTCTCTGTAAGAACTTTTGGGCTCATGGAGGTAAAACTCACACAAGTGTGTACCTTCCCTGTTTTTGCACGCAGAGCCTTCAAAAATTCATAACTTATGGGTTGACTTTTTCTACTTCTATCCTGTTTCCAATGGAGATTTTTGCTCCTGGGCTTCTGTTCTGGTTAGCTGTGATTCTCTGTATCTACCAATCTGCCTCTTCAATTTTGGGGTCAGTAGTTTGCTCTATGACCTGAATTCTTGGATGGATCTAAGAAGAGATGTTGACTTTTGATTTGCTCATTTTTTTTTTCTTACTGCAGTTGCAAGTGGCATCTAAGTTTCTTACATGGCATACCAGAACCTAGAAGCCCATTTATGTTTTAAAAATTAATTCAGCATTTATTGAGCATGTACTACATTTCAAGCATTGATCTAGGAACCAGAAATACAGTAGTGAGTAAGACACAAAAGTCCTGCTCCCAAGTTTATATTCTGGTTGAATGAGACAGAATAAAAATATAAACATTCAAAGTACTAGCTGTGCAACTATATACATAGTATTTTATTTAAATCAACTAATTTTTGTACTTGCAGAAATTTATTTTAAACGGGAACTATAACACTATTATAAGTGGAGAAGCAGCAATATTCCACAATCAAAAGATAAGCATAAAATTTCTAACTTTTAAAGAAATGATCATGATAGCTACCATCTATAAGCATATCCATTGCCACATCTGGAGCCCATGCCACATGTTGATAAGCATTGATTTAGTTGAGCCAATTGCTTTTCATATGGGGAATTATGATTCATAAGGCAAAAGTAATTTGAACACATCCTCAGTCAGATCTCACATCTCCAAGGACCAAACATAGCTCCAAACATTTCTTTATCAAAGAGAAGGGACACACAGGAAAACTGCATATGGTCATGCAAGTTGTCCATAGAACAACTCTAGGAGGTACCAGTCACTTGGACTACAATGCAAATGGGGCTTCTTGGAGCTGAACAGTGTACAGCCTGTGTGACCATATGCAAAGTCCCTCAGGACTCGATATTGGGGAAATAGAGCACAGTGATTAAAAGTGCAAGATTTGGAGGCAGCTGCTACCAGCTATGCGACCTCAGAAAAGTGACTTTTACTTCTGTCTGGCTCTGAAGATAATTATAGTACTTTTTTTGAGGCTGGGGTAGAAATGAATGATATTACTCAGCAATGCACCTGGCATCTGGTAAGCACTAATACCTGTGAACTATCATTATTATTACAAACTCAACACCAAATAAATTCAAATAGGCCTTGGATTTCCTTTTTTTTTTTAAACTTTTATTTTAAGTTCAGGAGTGCATGTGCAAGTTTGTTACATAGGTAAACTCGTGTCGTAGGGGTTTGTTGTACAGACTATTTTGTCACATAGGTATGATACTATTATACTCAATAGTCATGTTTCCACTTCTGTCCCTTCTCCTGCCCACAAGTAGAACCCAGTGATAGTTGTTCTTTTCTATGTGTTCATAAATTCTCATCATTTAGCTTCAACCTATAAATAAAAATATATGATATTTGGTTTTCTGAAGTTTATTAAGGATAATGCCCCCCAACTTCATTCATCTTCCCCCAAAAGACATAATCTCATCATTTTTCCCCTTTTAAAATTTTTCCTTTTTATTTATTTATTTATTTTTTATTGTACTTTAAGTTCTAGGGTACATGTGCAGATCCTGCAGGATTGTTGCATAGGCACACAAATGCCACAGTGGTTTGCTGTCTCCATGCCCCCATCACCTACATCAGGTATTTCTCCCAATGTTATTCCTCCCCAAAATCCCCAATTCCCACTGTCCCTCCCCCAAGATCCCCCACCCCAAACAGACCCCAGTATGTGAAGTTCCCCTCCCAGTGCCCATGTGTTCTCATTGTTCAACACCCACCTATGAGTGAGAACATGTAGTGTTTGGTTTTCTGTTCTTGTGTCAGTTTTGCTGAGAATGATGATTTCCAGATGCATTCATGTCTCTACAAAGGACATGAACTCATCCTATTTTATGACTGCATAGTATTCCATGGTGTATATGTGGCACATTTTCTCTGTCCAGTCTATTAATGATGGGCATTTGGGTTAGTTCCAGGTATTTGCTATTGTAAACAGTGCTGCAATGAATATATGTGTGCATATGTCTTTATAATAGAACAATTTATAATACTTTGTGTATATACCTACTAATGGGATTGCTGGGTAAAATGGAATTTCTATTTCTAGGTCTTTGAGGAATTGCCACACTGTCTTCCACAATGACTGAACTAATTTACACTCCCACCAACAGTGTAAAAGTGTTCCTGTTTCTCCACATCCACTCCAGCAACTGTTGTCTCCAGATTTTTTAATAATCACCATTGTAACTGGTGTGAGACGGTAACTCAATGCGGTTTTGATTTGTATTTCTGTAATGACCAGTGGTGATGAGCATTTCTTCATAAGTTTGTTTGCCTCATAAATGTCTTCTTTTGAAAAGTGTCTGTTCATATCTTTCACCCACTTTTGAATGGGTTTGTTTGTTTTCTTGCAAATCTCCTTTAATTCTTTGTAGATTTTGGATATTAGCCCTTTGTCAGATGGGTAGCTTGCAAAAACTTTTTCCCATTCTTTTGGTTGCTGGTTCATTCTGAAGATGGTTTCTTTTGCTGTGCAGAAACTCTTAAATTTAATTAGATCCCATTTGTCTATTTTGGCTTCTGTCACCATTGCTTTTGGTGTTTTAGTCATAAAATCCTTGCCTATATCTATGTCCTGAATGGTATTACCTAGATTTTCTTCCAGGGTTTTTATGGTGTTAGGTCTTATGTTTAAATCTTTTTTTATCTTGAGTTAATTTTAGTGTAAGGTGTAAGGAAGAGATCCAGTTTCCGCTTTCTGCACATGGCTAGCCAGTTCTCCCAACACCATTTATTTAACAGGGAATTCTTTCTTCATTGCTTGTTTTTGTCAGGTTTGTTAAAGATCACATAGTTGTAGATGTGTGGCTTTACTTCTGAGGCCTATGTTCTGTTCCATTGGTTTATATCTCTGTTTTGGTACCAGTACCATGATGTTTGGATTACAGTAGCCTTGTAGTACAGTTTGAAGTCAGGGAGAGTGATACCTCCAGCTTTTTTCTTTTTGCTTAGGATTGTCTTGGCTATGCAGGCTCTCTTTTGGTTCCATATGAAGTTTAAGGTGGTTTTTTCCAGTTCTGTGAAGGTCAATGGTAGTTTGATGAGGATAGCATTGAATCTATGAATTACTTGGGGCAGTATGACCATTTTCATGATATTGATTCTTGCTAACCAGGAACATGGAATGTTTTTCCATCTGTTTGTGTCCTCTCTTATTTCCATGAACAGTAGTTTGCAGTTCTTTCTGAAGAGGTCCTTCACATCCTTTGTTAGTTGTATTCCTAGTAATTTTAATCTCTTCATAGCAATTGTGAATGGGAGTTTGCTCATGATTTGGCTCTCTGTTAGTCTGCTATTGGTGTATAGGAATGCTTGTGATTTCCACACATTGATTCTTTTATCCTGAGACTTTGCTGAAATTGCTTATCAGCTTAAGGAGATTTTGGGCTGAGACAATGGGGTCTTCTAAATATACAATCATGTCATCTGCAAATAGAGACAATCTGACTTCCTCTTTTCTGAAATAAATACCCTTTATTTCTTTTTCTTGCCTTATTACTCTGGCTAGAACTTCCAGTACTATATTGAAAAGGAGTGGTGAGAGAGGGCATCCTTGCCTTGTGCCAGTTTTCAAAGGGAATGCTTCCAGTTTTTGCCTGTTCAGTATAATATTGGCTGTTGGTTTGTCATAAATAGCTTTGATTATTTTGAGGTATGTTCCATCAGCACCTAGTTTACTGAGAGTTTTTAGCATAAAGGGTTGTTGAATATTGTCAAAGGTCTTCTGTGCATCTATTGGGATGATGATGTGGTTTTTGTCTTTGGTTCTATTTGTGTGATGAATTGTGTTTATAGATTTGCATATTTTGAACCAGACTTGCATCCTTGGAATGAAGCCTGCTTGATAGTGATGGATAAGCTTTTTGATGTGTTGTTGCATTTGATTTGCCAGTATTTTGTTGAAGATTTTTGCATTGACGTTCTTCATGTTTATTGGCATGAAGTTTTCTTTTTTAGTTGTGTCTCTGCCAGATTTTGGTATCAGGATGATGTTGGTCTCATAAAATGAGTTAGGGAGGATTCCCTTTTTGTATTGTTTGGAATAGTTCCAGAAGAAATAGTACCATCTCCTCTTTGTATGTCTGGTATAATTCGGCTATAAACCCATCTGGACCTGACATTTTTTGGTTGGTAGGCTATTAATTGCTGACTCAACTTCAGACCTTGTTATTGGTCTATTTAGGTATTGAACTTCTTCCTGGTTTAGTCTTGGTAGTAAGTGTCCAGGAATTTATCAATTTCTTCTAGGTTTACTGGTTTATGTGCATAGAGTTGTTTGTAGTAATCTCTGATGGTAGTTTGTATTTCTGTGGAATTGATGGTGATATCCCCTTTATCATTTTAATTGCATCTATTTGATTCTTCTTTCTTTTCTTTTTTTATTAGTCTGGCTAGCAGTGTGTCTATTTTGTTGATCTTTTCAAAAAACCAGCTCCTGGATTTATTGATGTTTTGAAGGGTTTTTTTGTGTTTCTATCTCCTTCAGTTCTGTTCTGATCTTAGTTATTTCTTTCTTCTGCTAGCTTTTGAGTCTTTTTTATCTTGCTCCTGTAGCTCTTTCAATTTTGATTATAGGGCGTCGATTTTAGATATTTCCTCACTTCTCATGTGGACATTTATTGCTATAAATTTCACTCTAGACACTGCTTTAAAAATTTCTCAGAGATTCTGGAACGTTGTGCCTTTGTTCTCATTGGTTTCAAACAACAACTTTATTTCTGCCTTCATTTCATTATTTATCCAGTCATCATTCAGGAGCAAGTTGTTTAGTTTCCATGTAATTTTGTTGTTTGGGGTGAGTTTCTTAATCCTAAGTCCTAATTTGATTGCTCTGTGGTCTGAAAGACTGTTTGTTATGATTTCCTTTCTTTTGCATTTGCTGAGGATTGATTTACTTCCAGTTATGTGGTCGGATTTAGAGTAAGTGCAGTGTGGTGCTGAGAAGAATGTATATTCTATGGATTTGGGATAGAGAGTTCCATAGATGTCTATTAAATCCTCTTGCCCAAGATCTACATTCAAGTCCTGGATATCCTTGTTGATTTTCTGTCTCATTAATCTGTCTAATATTGACAGTGGAGTGTTAAAGTCTCCCCCTATTATTGTGAGGCAGCCTAAGTTTCTTTGTAGGTTGTTAAGAACTTGCTTTATGTATCTGGATGTTTCTGTATTGAGTGCATATATATTTAGGATAGTTAGTTCTTCTTGTTGCATTGATCCTTTTACC
>NW_016107778.1:1381581-1396156 GCF_001604975.1 Cebus imitator | reverse complement strand
CAGAGCCCAGGATTGCAACCCATGCTTTTTTTTTTTTTCTCTCCATTTGCTTGGTAAATCTTTTTCCATCCTTTTATTTTGAGCCTATGTGTATCTTTGCACATGAGATGGGTCTCCTGAATACAACACACTAATGGGTCTTGACATTTTATCCAGTTTACCAGTCTGTGTCTTTTGATTCGAGCATTTAGCCTGTTTATGTTTCATGTTCATATTGTTATGTGGGAATTTGATTCTGCCATTTTGTTCCTGACTGGTTGTTTTGCCCATTAGTTGACACAGTTTCTTCATTGCATCTTTGGTCTTTATCATTTGGTACGTTTTTGCAGGGGCTGGTACTGGTTATTCCTTTCCATGTTAGTGTTTCCTTCAGAAGCTCTTGTAAGGCAGGTTTGGTGGTGATGGAATCTCTCAACAATTGCTTGTCCATAAAGTATTTTATTTCTCCTTCACTTATGAAGCTTAGTTTGGCTGGGTATGAAATTCTGGGTTGAAAGCTCTTTTCTTTAAGGATGTTGAATATTGGCCCCCACTCCCTTCTGGCTTGTGGGGTTTCTGCTGAGAAGTCTCCTGTGAGTCTGATGGGCTTCCCTTTGTAGGTGACCTGATCTTTCTCACTGAGTGCTCTTAGCATTTTTTCCTTCATTTTAATCCTGGTGAATCTGACGATTATGTGTCTTAGGGTTGCTTTTCTTGAGGAATATTTTTGTGGTGTTTTCTGTATTTCTTGGATTTGAATGTTGGCCTGCCTTGCTAGGTTGGGAAAGTTTTCCTGGATAATATCCTGAAGAGTATTTTCCAGCTTGGATTCATTCTCCCTGTCACATTCAGGTACACCAATCAAGCGTAGATTAGATCTTTTTACATAATCCCATATTTCTTGGAGACTTTGCTCATTTCTTTTCACTTTTTTTCTCTAATCTTGCCTTCTCATTTTATTTCATTGAGTTGATCTTTCAATCTCTGATATCCTTTCCTCTGATTGATCAATTTGCTTATGAGACTTGTGTATGCTTTGCAAAGTTCTCGTTCTCAGTGTTTCAGCTTTATTAAGTAGTTTATCTTCTTCTCTAAGCTGTTTATTCTAGTTAGCATTTCGTCTAACCTTTTTTCAAGGTTTTTAGTTTCTTTGCATTGGATTAGAACATGTTCCTTTAGCTCAGAGAAGTTTGTTATTACCCACTTTCTGAAGCCTGCTTCTGTAAATTCATCAAACTCATTCCCCATGTTGTTTTGTTCCCTTGCTGGTGAGTAGTTGTTATCCCTTCGAGGAGGAGAAGTGTTCTAGTCTTTGATAATTTCATCCTTTTTGCGCTGGTTTCTTCTCATCTTCGTGGATTTATCTACATTTCATCTTTGAAGTTGGTGATTTTGGATGATGTCTCTGAGTGGATGTCCTTTCTGTTGATGTTGAAGCTGTTTCTTTCTGTTTTTTAGTTTTCCTTCTAACTGTCAGCTGCTTCTGCTGTAGGACTGCTGGAGGTCCACTCTAGACCTTGCTTGCCTGAGAATAACCCATGGGTGTTGCAGAACAGCAAGTAATGCTGCCTAATCTTTTCTCTGGTAGCTTCATCCCAGAAAGGTAACAGCCAGGTGACAGCCAAGACTCTCCTATATTAGGCTACTTTTTGGTTATATAGGGATTAGGGAGCTGCTTGAGGAGGCAGTCTGTCTCTTGCCTGCCTGCAGAGATGCTGCTGGGCAGCATCTCTGTCACGGACTCAGCCCAGATGCTGTGAAAGCTTCCTCTGGCTTTTGTTCACACAGGATGGTTTACACCTGCCTCAGCAATGGTGGACACCCTTCCCAACACTGAACTCAATTGTCCCAGGTTGACCTCGAACCAATGTTCTGGCTGCAAAACTCTCAAGTGAGAGAGTTTCAGTTTGCTGGTCTTTGTGGGGCTGGGACCTGCCCAGCTGTATCACCTGTCTCCCTGCTTTTAGCTCCCCCTCTTTCTGGGGAGTGGGCAGCTCTGTCCCACAGGTACTCACAGTGCTAGTCAAAACCTTTGCCCTGATCTGTGCCGACAACCTGTGGCACCTGCTGGAGCTGCCACTCATAACTGTGTTGGTAACTTGTGGTGCTTTTTAGCCTGGTGGGGATGTCCTCATCTGTGGGTTGCAGATGGCATGGGAGAAGCACAGTATCTGAACCAGTGTGCTGAGGGACAGTGACGTCCCTGATCCTCTGGTTGGTTACACTTCCCCAGTGAGGCAGCACCATGCCCTACCATGGTTTGCCCTCCTTGGGCTACATCCACTGTCCAACCAGTCCTATTGAAATGAACCTTGTACCTCAGTTGGAAATGTGGAGATCACACTCCTTCTGCATCTCTCTCGCTGGGAGGTGCACTCTGGAGCTGTTCCTATTTGGCCATCTTGGTGGAATCCCTAATCTCTTCATTTTTTATAGCTGCATAGTATTCCATGGTGTATATGTACCCCATTTTCTTCATTCAATCTGTCATTGATGGGCATTTAAGTTGATTCCAAGTCTTTGCTATTGTAAATAGTACTGCTGTCAACATTTACATTCATGTGTCTTTACAGTAGAATGACTTATATTACTATGGGCATATATCCAGTTATAATTATGCTGGGTCAAATGGCAATTCTGTTTTTAGCTCTTTGAGGAATTGCCATACTACTTTCCACAATGGTTGAATTAATTTACACCCTCACCAACAGTGTATAATTGTTCCCATTTCTCCACCATCTGTCATTATTTTGACTGTTTAATAATAGCTATTCTGACTGGTATGAAATGTTATCTCATTGTAGTTTAGATCTGCATTTCTCTAATGATCAGTGATATTGTTGTTTTTTTTTTCTTATGCTTGTTGGCCTCAAGCATATCCTCTCTGTAGGCTTGCCTGTTCATGGCCTTTGCCCACATTTTATTGGGGTTGTTTGTTTCATGTAAATTTGTTTAAGTTCCTTATAGAAGCTGGATATGAGACCTTTGTTGGATGCAGAGTTTGCAAAAATTTTCTCCAGTTTTGTATGTTGTCGATGTAATCTGTTGATAGTTTCTTTTGCTGTGCAGAAGCTCTTTAGTTTAATTAGATCCCACTTGTGAATTTTCACTTTTGTTGCCATTGCTTTGGTATCTTTGTCATGAAATCTTTCTCTGTTCTTATGTCCAGGATGGTAGTGCTTAGGTTGTTTACAAGGGTTTTTATGGTTTGGGGTTTTAAATTTAAGTCTTTAATCTATCTTGAATTAATGTTTGCATATGTTAGTTAATTTTTGTATATTTTATATAAGGAAGGGGTCCAGTCATCTGCTAGGATAACCAGCGCTAGTTGGTTGTTTATCGAATAGGGTGTTCTTTTTACACTGCTTGTTTTTGTCAGATTCATTGAAAATCAGATGGTAGTAGATGTATGGTCTTATTTCTGGGCTCTATTATATTCCATTGGTCTATATGTCTGTGTTTTTTACCAGTACCATTGTGTTTTCATTACTGTAGCCTTGCAATATAGTTTAAAGTTATGTAACTTGATGTCTCCAACTTTGTTCTTTTTGCTTAGGATTGCCTTGGCTATTCAGGCTGATTTTGCTTCCATATAAATTTTTAAATAGTTTTTTTTTTTCTAGTTCTGTGAAAATTGTCATTGGTGGTTTGATAGGAATAACATTTAATCCATAAATTGTTTTGGGCAGTATAAGCCCTGGACTTTCTAATGTCATTAAAATCTTGAAATGCCTTTTAAATTATTGTTCTATCCTTTGTGAATCTTTATAAATGCTGAGTCATAATTCTAGTAGCAATTGACACAGCTAAACACAAGACCAAATTTAAAAACAAGCAAAACTCAAAAATATTTGCAATAAATAAGACACAAAGTTAAAAAAATCTTAAAATATGAATATTTCATAGAAAGATATGATCTCTGATGGATACACATTCAAAAGTTGTAAACTGACATTTGTCTAAAGGAATACAAATAGATAATAAACATACTTAAAAGTACTTAATCTCATATGTAATCCAACATGCAAATTGAAACAAGTCAGCATTTTTTGTCTATAAAATTAGCAAAGCCATTGTTAAATCTGCATACCAGTTGCTGGGAAGTGTATGCCATAGCTGGCACTTACTACTAATGAAAATATAAATTAATTCAGACATCCTGGAAAGAAATCTAACTATGTTTATCATGAGTCTTCCAACAACCAGTCTCTGAGCTCAGTAATCCTGCTTTGTGAAATTGATCCTAAGGAAATAACTTGAAATATATAGAAAAATCTCATGCACAAAGATGTTCAACACAACTTTATTTAAAATCGTTAAAAATTTAGTAGAAACCTCAACTCACACTCATTTAGAAGTGTTAAGGTAAAATATAAAACATTCATAATTTAGATTAGATTATGCTTATTTATAAAATGCAAAGCATAACTGACAAAGAATTCTTAAATGACTTGGGGAGGTAAAGTACTTATGAGGTTATGGTCAATAAATAAAGAAAGAATCAAAATTACATATATAGTATGATATAAACTCTGTAAAAATATGCAGTGTATAAAACCCTGGAGGAAAATAAAATATTCACCAACATTAGTTGTCTCTAGATAATGAAATTATGTAAAGTTTTACATCTTCTTTGTTATATTTTCTGTATTTTTCCAAATTTCTACAAAGAGAATGTGTTTAATAAGTTCATAATTAGAAAATAAATGTTTGAATTATTTTTTTAAATGGTCTTAAGGTTTTGAGGCTGATAAAGCCTTGCCCACTAGTGGTTAATATCCTTGTATCTAGTGGTTAATAACCTGTGTGCCAGGGCCACGCTATTTCTGCTTCTAGCCAGGCCTCCTGCTTTCTGCCTTCTTCTGCATGTCACTTCCCATAAAATGCCATGTCTTCAGCAAAGACTGAAATGTCCCATCTGCTTTCTGATGTCTCAAAAGCAATTTGTCCTCACTATAGACTATATTTATCATGTCAATCACTCTCAAATATGGTATTTCAACTTTCAGAGCACTTCTGAAGAACAACTATTTTGCATTTCTTCATTACACAAATAAGACAGCAAAACACAGAGAGGAACAGGAATTTTCTCAAGGTCACGCAGTTTGTAAGTGACAGGTTCAAAATTCTAATCCAGATTTGACAGGCCCCAAAGCTTACATTTTTGTCTTCTATATTAGAAGATTGGGCTAATAAGGCCAATCTTTCAGAAGTGAGAACACAGACACCATCATATTCCTACCAAAAGAAGGGTTGTAGTGCTGGTTTCTCTTAAGAGAGATTTTGACTGTGGCACCATTTCACAATCTATAAGCTGCTCCTATTAAAGGGTGAGCTCCCTGTTCAAATAAGTTTAAGAAATAATGTAACTTCATTTCACCTTTTGGAGATTCACAATGCACACTAGCAAAGAAGAGGTTTCTAAAAATGTTTAATATTTTTATCATTGGATTTGATGAGAAAACATCTCTCACACAAAAATTACCTATTAATGTTCAATAGGACACCCAGGTGAAGGAAACACACAAATCAAACAGTTGAGAGAGCAGTTTGCAGCTATCTTTTGGAGATAGTATCAGAGAAAAGGACTTAAATTTCAAAAAGGGGATAAAAGGTGTCACAGTTCAACTTCATGGATGTCAGCAGTTTTCTGAAGCCTTTCCCTAGTAAACACTCCACATGCACTCTGTAACCAGCCCTATCAAGCTAGCCCATCCTGGAACTCAAGATACACTGAGTACATATAAGTATAGTCTTCCTTCATATCTAGGGCACCTTCCCCTCCAGCTGATAGTAGATGGCCCACCCACCAAAGCCTGAGTGTTCTCCCTATGCTGCCTCTGCTTGTCTCCTGAGTCTCATGGGAGGAAAGACAAAGTGAGTAGCAAAAGGTAACCAAAATAGCACATATAAAGTGAGGTTAAAAACACCTAGAATAAGTCAGATGGGTGAAGGTTATCAAGTTGCTAGGCATACACTGGAAATGAGAATCGAAGCATTTAACACAGAGCATTTGCCCTGTGATAGGCATTGTTTCAAGTACTTTAGCTTTATTTGCAATCCTCACAACAACTTCATTATGCACATACTGTTATTATCCCCATTGTTCAGTTGGAGAAACTGGCTTAAACAGGTTAAATAACTTGCCCAAAGCCATGAGCTACAGCATTGAGATTTGAAGCCATGAAGCCTGTCTCCAGAATACATCTCTTAATTACTAGGGTTAAACTGCCCCACCTCTTGGTCTTCCTCATCTTAATAAATGACAGAATCATTAACCTTGTTGTACAAAAATATCAAACCTAGGTGATAGCCTTAATTTATCTCTTTCTCTCAGCTCTTTCTCCACTTCTAAGCCTTCAACATATTCTGCCAATTCTAGCTTCAGGACACATCCCAATTCTATCCATGTGTCTCCTTACCACTGATCTCACCCTAGTTTGAGCCATCATCATCCCTAACATGGATTACTACAGAAGCATTCTCATTGGGCTCCCTGCCTCCACTCTCACCTTGCTACAAGCATTCTCCACACTACAGCTAGAGGGACCATTTGAAAACCTATATCAGATTATGTTACACCTTTACTTAAAACCCTCCAGTGATTTCCTATCACATTTAGAATAAATCCAAACTCCTTCCTATGGTTTATAAAGCCCCATGTGGTTTAGCTTATGCTGCTCTTTGACTTCGTTTAGTATTTACTTCCTACACACTTAATTACATACTAGCCCCTCTGGCCTTCCTTTTGTCCCTCAAACACCCAAAGCTAGTTCTGAACTCTAGGCCTTTGCATTTTCTGTTTTCACTGGCCGAAAACAGTTCTTTGTCTGCTTTGCCCAGCTGGCTCTTCTCATCCTTCAGGTCTCAGCTGAAATGCTTCTTTCTCGTGAAAGCCCGCCTTGATCACCCTACTTTGCCTCCTTGGCCCAGTCTCCCTTTGCCTAGTCATTCTGTATCACATCATCTTATTTTGACTTCTTTATGGTTCCCATCAGCATCTAAAATGATCATGTCTTTGTTTATTGGCTCTCATCACTAGAATGTTTTCCCTGTGGCTGCTGGGATTCGGCTTCCTTATTTACCACTGAACTTTCACACATAGGAGAGTGGATAACACACGTAGTAGGTGTTCAGCAAGTAATTATTGAATGAATGAATATCCCCTCCTTCAGGTCACAGATGATGAGACTGAGACCTAGAGACCAAAGGATATGTGACCAAGTTAGTGGTGGGCTTGAAGCTACAGTTCATGCTCCCTGACCCTCAGGGAATTCTTCTATGACAGGCAAGTCTGGCACTCAGATCTAAGACAAGCATAGAGGTCTTAACTAGACAAGACAGGTACCCTCTATGTCTGATCCCTACAAGATCTTGACCTTTTCAGAGTTGTTCCTATTGATGCCCAGAGGGAAAAAAAAATCAAAGGAAGAACTGATGTCTTATGGTTTTACCCATTCTGGCCTGGCACCACCCCTGAGGGCAATGCGTAAAGGAGAAGCTTCAAAATTGAACAGTTTGGCTTACACAGCTACTTAACTTCTCTATGCCTAACTCTTCATCTAAAAAAAAATGGAACTGTTATCTTGTTCTGCTTGTCTCAGAAAATGGTTGTGGGGATTAAATGGATAACAGATTATACATAGAGCACTTAGCACAAGTTCTGGAAGGCAGTAAATTCTCAAGAAATGCAAAATATTATTATTATTACTATACTATTATTCATTCATTCACCTGCTTGAAACTTCATTACCTTCAAGTGACTCCAAATTGGATTTTGAAACTCTTGAGGTTAAAAATTCTCAACTGAGAATCTTTGTAAGCAGCCCCATCTCTTTTCATGCTGTTGCATGTATTTTAATTGCATATTCTAGCTACTCTACACAGAGTTAGTCTCCAAACATGCAGTGTGCTTTCATTCCTCTAAAGCATGGTTCATACTATATTCTTTGTTTGAAATGCTCTCTTTCCACCAATACCCTTGCTGTATGTCCCCATGTCTATTTTTTTCTGTCAAAACAGTGGTCATCTTTCAGGACTTTCCACAAATGACCCCTCCTCTGAAAAGCCATCCGTTACTATCAGTTCCTTCAGAATTAATTCCTACTTACTCTGTGCTGCCGGAGCACTATGCCCCCTTTTTGTCAAACTACTCAACACAGTGTTTGTGATTTTACTCTGTGGTGTAGACTGAGTTCCTGAAAGACAAAGAGGGCTCCATCTACATCCTCAAAACCCAGAGCTGCCACAGGGTAGATGTACAAAAGATGTCTGTTTTTAATGAATGTAACTGAACTCCATCCATAAAGGTGAACACAGACCTATAGCCTCAGTAGACCCAGTTCCAAGAAGCCCTCTAGCCTGGGACAGAGCCAGGAGCAAAGACATTGCCATCCTCAGATCTTGCAGCTTGCTCAAACTATTATTAATTATTAATATATTAATAATTAGTGATGGTTATTTATAACTATAATTATTAATTATTATTATTAATGAGCCTTAGAGAAGGTGGTCATATGCTCTTTAAGAAAATCCAGTTATACCAAAAGCCATTATGCTTCCTATGGGGCCAAGAGAAAGTGTCAGGTCTCCACCATCTGAATGTTCCACTTTCCCTGGTCTTATGTTCCCAGACCTTCATGCTTCTAACTCCTAGTTCCTCTGTTTTAATGGAAGATCATCAGGTACTGTGACAGATGGGAGGAGCTACCACTTGTGAAACAAACCCCTTTTCCTTAAAGCCTCTGTGGCTTATTATACTCTTAAGGGTAGAGAAGACAGTTGACTGCTCTGCTCTTGGGTTTTGGTGAGATAAAGTAGAACAAAGCATAGTGTAGTGACGAGAGAGAGAGCCTAAATAATAAAGTAGATGATGAACGGAGGCAGAGCCTCTTCCTAGATCTTCCTTTTCTATGATGTCCATACAATTATTATACTAGGACCACCCCCTCTTACTATCTGTAACACATTGATTATTTAACTTTGTACTTTAGTTTTCATATCTGTAAAATGACAATAATAATAATCCTTACTAATAATCCTAAGTAAGGATTCAATAAATGGATATATCTAGAGCATTTATAACAGTGGTTAGTACAAAGTAAATGCTTAACTAATCTTAGTTGTTATTATTGTTATTTTTCTCAGTGACTTTCATCTCCCTTAAAGACACAGAATGTGCGAACAGTGTAAGCTCTTAGACCCCAAATAGCTCTGTCCTCTCATGTCTCCCATGGAGAAACTGAGGCCCAGAGAGGAGAAAGCATGGACACAAACTCATTCACTAGTGGCCAAACCAGGAAGAAGTCCCAGGCCTTCTGCCTCCCACTGCTGTGTTTCTCCCACAGAGGCCCCAGTTACTTATCCCTTGGTGGGAATGAAACGGAATGACAGTCTTCATGTCCTCTCACCTAGAGGGCTCAGCATTCTAGGCCTGATATGTTTTTTCCCTGTGGTAAGAATGCCTAGCCCACTCCTGAAAAATTTGCAAGCCACAGTGAGAAAGGGAATAAACAAAAGGATAGTTGGGGGAAGTGGCATGCATCTAATTTAGTGGGGGGAGGGGGAGGAAGTTTATTTTTAAGAGCTAAGGCAGGCCAGAAGTCAGGAATTCTGCCAGGCCTGGCAAATGGAGGACACGGAGGAGGGAGGCTCCGGATATTCAAGCCTGGGGGGAATTGGGTAGAAGGAACTTCCAAGGTATCCGAGGGTGTGAAAGGTCTGCTGAGAGGCTCAAGAGAGTGCCTTGGGCTGTAGCCCCCACTACAGGATGTCAGTTCGCCTTCCTGATTAGGCTAGAAAAACATTGCCAGGCAGGGCTCTGACTCACTTCCCTCAACAACAATATGTCATCACAGAGGCCCAGACAGCACCTCACTCCCTACACAACCCCATACCCTCTCAGGAGTGCCAAGAGAGACGGGAACCTGGAAAAACTGAAAAGACTTCACAATCTGTCACTGACCCCCTTCCACTGGCCTTTCTAGACCTCTCATCTCACCCCTGCATGTTGTGCCTGGACCCTGAATCCTCAGAGTCATCTTCCGACTCTTAGAAAGCACTGGGCTTTCTATGCAGCCTGGCACATACAGCTGAGACCATAAACTATTTCTCCTCCTGTGGAGGAACCACTTTGAATAAGGGACCTTGACTGACTGAACAACCTCACATTTCTGGCACCTTGTTAAGTAAGTAAGGGAGATGTTCTGGAACAACTTGACACATGAGCTTTTGAGTCAGATATTCAAAGATATGACTCTCGTAGCAATTTTCTTAGCTATGTGATCTTGGGTGAATCATTTAAGATTTCTGTGATTTATTTATAAAATGGAAGCAGTACTACCTAGCTCATAGTGATTAAATAAGAAAATTTGTAGAAAGCCTCTAACACAGTGCCAGATCAATGCTAGGTGATTAAATGACATTACATAAGAGATATATAAGTGAGGCAATTAGGAGCATGGACTTTGGTGCTAGACCACCTGGGTTTGAATATTGGCTCTGCTATTCACTAGCTATGTGTACTTGGGCAAACCACTAACTATATCCACCACAAAATAATTTGACCTTTCTGTGCATCAATTTCCTCATATGTAAAATGAGTGTGCTAACAATAGACACCTCACAGGGTTTTCCTCAAGGCTAAATGAGTTATTTATAACGAGTTTAGAGAAGTTTCTGAAACATGGTGAACTATTATTAAATGTTAGCTGCTATTATTATCACTTTTGCTTTTATTATTCTATATCAAAAAGTGAGAAGAGCTACAAAATGGTAGAAGCATGTTCTAGAATCTTGCTACTCAAAGGATGATCTGTGGACCAGCAGATGGACATTATCTGGGAACTTGTTAGAAAAGCAAAATCTTGGTCTCCTCCCAGACCTCTGAGACCAGATTTGCATTTTAACAAAATTCCCCAGGGTTTCCTATACAATTAATAGTTTGTGAAGTACTGGATTCTAGGTAACGGGACAAAGAGCTTCACTGGGGAAAGATGAGTAATAGGAAGGTTGGGAAGGAAGACATCAGGCCTGGACAGTCTGAGGTAAGAGCTGGAAGGCAACGATGGCCTGAACAGACTGGCCAGTCAGGTCTAGAGGTGGGTATGAGATGTGGTCCAGCCAGTCAGGTCAAAACAAGGCTTTGGATAGCATGTGGAAGGCAAAGCTGAGTTAGAATTGACCCAAATATTTCAGACAGTGCCCTAATGAAAATCAGAAAAATAGGCACACATCCTTTGGGAGAATACAACCCTATATGTGCAAGACTTGATGAATGGAGCTCAGGCTTTATTTCAGTACCTTCTATTCCATTTGACTATGAGCTCTAGTTCAGTGCCCAACTTGCATAACCATGCTTTATGACTCTGGATGGCAGAACAGAAGAACATACACCAAGAAGACAGGAATATTCACGAGCCCAACAAGGTATGTTGTGGTAGCCAGAGCCCAATAATTTCTGCCTTGTAGCATTGACATCTTTGTGTAGTCCCCTCCCTGTGTAGTGCTGTTTTGTGTAGTAAATAAGATACAGTTGTTCCACCTTATCCACAAAGTATACATTCCAAGATCCCCAGTGGATGCTTAAAACCATAGATAGTACAGAACCTTATGTATATTATGTTTTTTTATTATACATACCTTTTATAAAATGTAATTTATAATTTAGGCAGAGTAAGAGGTTAACAATAACTAATAATAACATAAATCAGTTATAACAGTATACTGTAATAAAGGTTACATAAGTGAGGTCTCTCTCTCTTGCTCTCTCTCTCTCTCTTGCTCTCTCTCAAAATATCTTATTATACAACACCTCAAGTAACTGAAAACAAAACTGCAGATAAAGTGGTCTACTATATCATGAAAATGGTGAAGTGTGACAACTGAGACTAAGTCATAAAAGACATTGTAGTTTCTATCATGGCTATCTCTTGAATCACTTACTCTGAAAATCCAGATGTGTCATGAGGACACTAAAGTGGCTCTAGAGAAAGACCCACATGGTGAAGAGCTAAGGCCTTCCTACAGAAACTAACATTAATTTGCCAGTCATGTGACAGAACCGTTTTGGAATCAGATCCTCCAGTCTTAGTTAAGGCTTCAGATGACTATAATCCTGGCCAACATCTTGACTGTAAAACCTCATGATAGACCCTATAACAAAATCGTCCAGCTAAGTCACTCCTGAATTATTGACTCACAGAAATTGCACAGATAATAAATGTTTATTATTGTTTTTAAGCTCCTAACTTTTGAGATATTTTGTAACACAGTGATAGATGATGAATGCTGCAGGTTTTCAAAAGCCCAAACTAGCCCGGGGAAACCTTTTGAGCTGAAAGATCTAGGCAAATAACAGCCACAACATTGATAGCTACTTCTATTCACAAGCTAATATCTCAACCTGAATGAGTCCTTGCTCCAGGTTACATATGGAGAAAACTGAGGCACAAGGGCACAAAGCCAGCTGGTGCCTAAGTGTGCCTGCCTCCTCATATCTTTCTGTTATCCGAGATGACAATGGGCATCTGCATACATCCAAGTCTACAACATTGGCAGCAGGAGGTATTCAAGACAGCAGTTTCTTGAAGCACTGTGCTACAATGCCTGGCAGAAGGGCCAACACTAGGTGAGTGCTATATGTCTGTCTGTCCTTTCCTCCTTCTCAATCATCTGCTCCTCCTCCTCCTCCTCCTCCGCCTTATTCTTCTCTCTCTTTCTCTCTCTCTCTCCCTCTTTCTCTCTCTCCCTGGTCTTGTCTGTCATCCCTCAAGTCGCTACATGACACATGAATACCCCAGTAGCCACCAGATCCTTATCTTATTATCTAAATAGTTATCTCCTTTTACTGTCAAAGTTCCCTTACTTGGCCTAAGAAAAAATATGAAGCCCAAAGACAAAGGGGAAATTATGAGAGTGTGTTTCATAAACTGACCACTGAGGTGTACATATTAAAGATTTCTAGGCCACTGCTACTGGCATAAATGTGCACATGGAAAACTCTCCCCCACTCTCACCATTACACTGCCCCTGCCACTGCATGGGCACTCCACTGCACCACCACCACTGGTGCAGGTGTGTGTGCATGGGTGCTGGCTCACCACCCTCACCAGCGTCCTGACCCTGTGAATGTATAGGGCCTGTGCCAAGCCACCACCACTGGCACAAACATGTGCATTGAAACTGCTGCACAGTTCCTGCTGGTGCCCTATCCAGCTCATGTGCATGCACCCTATTGCACCACTGCACCTGCAGGCACATGCAGGTGAGCACAGATCAAGCTGCCACTGCCCTGATGAAGCACTTTGGCTGACACCAACCATTGGAGTGTTGTGGCCAATAGAGCAGGAACATCTTGGCCTCTCCAATGCAGCAAGTTCCTAACTCGATGGGCCAGAGAACAAAGCTGGGGGCCCAGTATCAGCCACCCCCCAAAGTTAGAACATGCAGTCCAGGAGTGCTGAACTGAGCCTTGGCTTTATAAAATCTTTCAGAAATGAAGCTAGTTGACTGAACCCACCTTATACCACAATCAAAGTCTCAAGGGCATCAAAGAAGATAAAAGAAAAAAAACATAAAGGACAGCAGCTCCAAAAATTATGCCACATATATGATAAAGAACTGATGTGAGACTCAGGCAACTCAAAAAGCCACAATGCCTTCTTACCTCCAAATGACTGCTCTAGTTCTCCTGTGATGTTTTTTAACCAGCCTGAAATGGCTGAAATTACAGACATAGAATTCAGAATGTAGCTAGAAACAAAGATCATCGAGCTTCAGGAGAAAAGTTAAAACTCAAATTAAGGAATACTAGGAATGCAATAAAGCAATGCAGGAAATGAAATGGCTATTTTAAGAAAGAACCAAATGAATCCGATAGAGCTGAAAAACTTATTACAAGAATTTTGTAATACAATCAGCGGTCTTAACAACAGAATAAACCAGGTTGAGGAAAGAATTGCAGAGTTTGAAGACTGGTTCTTTAAATTAACTCAGTCAGTAAAAACAATGACAAAGAATAAAAAAGAATAAGCAAAACCTTAGAGAAATAAGAGATTGTGTAAAGAGACCAAATCTATGACTCACTGAAGTTCCTGAACGACAGAAAGAAAAAGCAAGCAACTTGAAAAATATATTTGAAAGTATTGCCCATTAAAATTTCTGCAAACTTTCTAGAGAGGCTGCAGAACATTCAAATTCAGAAAATGCACAGAACTCTTGTGAGATACTATACAAGATCACCATTCCCAAGAAATATATATCAGATTCTCCAAGGTAATTGGTTCATTTTAGTTCTCAGGTTGTTTTTTAGTTTTATGTTTTAGTTAACTTTGATAGTGGGATAGTGTGGAAAATAAATTTTAGTATTTTTAGTTGTATAGCATAAAATAGAGTTAAAATCATTGATAAAGTCACCATTGGTCATGGTGAGATGTCTAGTTGCGGCATTCACTGTAGAGAGAGATTCTCTCTGTCTTTAACTTAAAAGGTTAATGCTAAGCAGCTTTACAGTGATACAATATATAAGTATGAAGCCCATACTTTGAAATCTTGGAAGTAGATAAATTCTAGGACAATAGGTATAAAGCTATGGTTT
>NW_016107778.1:1371001-1380341 GCF_001604975.1 Cebus imitator | reverse complement strand
ACTTTTTGGTAAACAATAAAATTAAACCAGAAATGAAGAAATTATTTGAAACTTATAACAAACATACAACATACAAGAATCCCTGAGGAACAGCTAAAGAAGTGTTAAGAGAAAAATTTACAGTGCTAAATGCCCACATCAAAAAGTTAGAAAGATCTCAAATTAACAACCTAATATCATACTTGGAAAACCATAAAAAGATTAATAACAACAGAAAAAAGAGAAAAAAAAAGAAATTGGCTCTTTGACCGGACAAATAAGATTGACAAGCTGCTAGCTAGATTAATAAAGAAAACAGAGAAGATCCACATATACACAATCAGAAATAACCTTAACTCCAACACCACAGAAATGTGAAAAACTCTCAGAGACTATTATGAACACCTCTATGCACACAAACTAGAAAACCTACAAAAAATGTATACATTCCTGGAATCATACAAACTCCCCAGATAGAAACAGGAAGAAATCAAAACCACTAAAAGATCAATAACAAGTTCAGAAATTGAATCAGTAATAAAAAGTCTATGAATCAAAAAAAGCTCAGGACCAAGATTCCTCAGCAAGATGGCTGAACAGGAACAGCTCTGGTCTGCAGCTCCCAGCAAGATCAACACAGAAGGCAGGTGATTTCTAAATTCTCAACTGAGGTAGCCAGTTCAACTCATTGGGGCTGGTTAGACAGTGAGTGCAGTGCATGGAGGGCAAGCAGAAGCAGGGTGGGGCGTCGCCTCGCCTGAGAAGTACTAAGGGTCAGAGAACTCCCTCCCCTAGCCAATGGAAGCAGTGAAGGACCATGCCATGAAGGACAGTGTTATATGGCCCAGATACTACACTTTAGTCTTAGCAACCCAAAGACCAAACAATTACCTTGGGTGCCTATACCACAAGGGCCCTGGGTTTGAAGTACAAAACTGGGCAGTCGCTTGGGCAGACACCAAGCTGGCTGCAGGAGTTTGTATTTGTACCCCAGTGGTGCCTGGAACACCAGCAAGACAGAACCATTTGCTCCCCTTGGAAAGGGGGCAAAAGCCAGGGATGCAAGTGGTCTTGCTTAGTGGGTCCCACTCCCACAGAGCCCAGCAAGATAATATCCACTGGCTTATAATTCTTGCTGCCAGAACGGAAGTCTGAAGCCAACCTGGGATGCTAGAGCTTTGTTGGGGGAAGGGCGTCCGCCATTACTGAGGCTTGAGTAGGCAATTTTCCCCTCACAGTGTAAACAAAGGTGCCAGGAAGTTTGGACTGAGTGGAGCCCACCACAGCTTGGTAAAGCTTCTGTAGCCAATCTAGATTGCCTATCTAGATTGCCTATCTAGATTCCTCCTCTCTGGGCAGGGCACCTCTGAAATAAAGGCAGCAGTCCCAGTCAGGGGCATATAGATAAAACTCCCATCTTCCTGAGGCAGAGTACCTGGGGGAAGGGGTGTCTGTGGGGGAAGCTTCAGGAGACTTAAACCTTTCTGCCTGCCAACTCTGAGGAGAGCAGCAGATCTCCCAGCATAGCACAGTGCTCGAGCTCTGCTAAGAGACAGACTGCCTCCTCAAGTAAGTCCATGACCCCTATGCCTCCTGATGGGGAGACAAGTCCCAGCAGGGATCGACAGATACCTCATATAGGAGAGCTCTGACTGGCATATAGGAGGAGCCCATCTGGGATGAAAGTTCCAAGAAAGAAGGAGACAGCAATATTTGCTGTTCTGCAGCCTCTGCTGGTGATGCCCAGGCAAACAGCGTCTGGAGAGGACTCCCAGCAAACTCCAGCAGACCTACAGAAGAGTTAACTATCAGAAGGAAAACTAACAAACAGAAAGTAATAGCATGAACATCAAGAAAAAGGATGACCACACAAAAACTCCATCTGAAGGTCACCAACAACAAAGATCAAAGGTTGATAAATTCATGAAGATGAGGAAAAAATGGCACAAAACGAATGAAAATTCCCCAAATCAGAATGCCTTTTCTCCTCCAAAGGATCACAACTCGTCACCAGCAAGAAAACAAAACTGGACAGAGAATGAGTTTGACTAATTGACAAAATGAGGCTTCAGAAGGAAGATAATAACAAACTTCTCTGAGCTAAAAGAGCATGTTCTAACCCAATGCAAGGAAGTTAAGAACCTTGATGAAAGGTTAGAGGAATTGCTAACTAGAATAAGCAGATTAAAGAAGAACATAAATGACCTGATGGAGCTAAAAAGAAAAGCACACACAGCATGAGAACTTCATGAAGCATACACAAGTATTAACAGCCAAATGAATCAAGCAGAAGAAAGGATATCAGAGATTGGAGATCAACTCGATGAAATAAAGCAAGAAGAGAAGATTGAGGAAAAAAGATTGAAAAAAGGAAACAAAGCCTCCAAGAAATATGGGAATATGTGAAAAGACCAAACCTACATTTCATTGGTGTACCTAAAAGTTATGGTGAGAACAAAACAAACTTGGAAAACACACTTCAGGAAATTATCCAGGAGAACTTCCCCAACCTAGCGAAACAGGCCAACATTCAAATTCAGAAAACACAGAGAACACCACAAAGATACTCCTTGAGAAGAACAAACCCACGACACATAATCGTCAGATTCACCAAGGTTGAAATGAAGGAAAAAATGTTAAGGGCAGCCAGAGAGAAAGGTTGGGTTACCCACAAATGCAAGCCCATCAGACTGACAGCGGATCTCTTGGCAGAAATCCTACAAGCCAGAAGAGAGTGGGGGCCAATATTCAACATTCTTAAAAGAAAGAATTTTCAACCTAGAATTTTACATCCAGCCAAACTAAACTACAGAGTGAAGAAGAAATAAAATCCTTTACAGAAAAGCAAACGATGAGGGATTTTGCCATCACCAGGCCTGCCTCACAAAAGCTCCTGAAGGAAGAACTAAATATGAAAAGAAATCTCTGGGACACAGTTAAAGCAGTGTTTACAAGAAAATGTACAGCACTAAATGCTCACAAGAGAAAGCAGGAAAGATCTAAAATCAACACCCTCACATCACAATTAAAAGAGCTAGAGAGGCAAGAGAAAAATTCAAAAGCTAGCAGAAAACTAGAAATAACTAAGAGCAGAGCAGAACTAAAAGAGACAGAGAAACAAAAACCCTTCAAATAATCAATGAATCTGGGAGATTGTTTATTGAAAACATTAACAAAAATAGATAGACTGGTAGCCAGAAGAAGGAAGAAAAGAGAGGAAAATCAAATAGACACGATAAAAAATGATAAAGAGGAGCTCACCACTGTTCCCACAGAAATAGAAACTACCATCAGAGAATACTATAAAAACCTTTACACAAATAAAGTAGAAAATCTAGAAGAAACTGATAAGTTTCTGGACACATACATTCTCCCAAGATTAACCAGAAAGAAGTCAATCCCTGAATGCACCAATAACAAGTTCTAAAATTAAGGCATTAATTAATAGCCTACGAGCTTAAAGAAAAACCCAGGACCAGACAGATTCACAGTTGAATTCTACCAGAGGTACAAAGAGGAGCTAGTACCATTTCTTCTGAAACTATTCCAAACAATGGAAAAAGAGGTCACTCCCCCCTAACTTATTCTATGAAGCCAGCCATCATCCTGATGCCAAAACCTGGCAGAGACACAACAATAAAATATTTGGGCCAATATACCTGACGAACACTGATGCAAAAAATCCTCAATAAAATAATGGCAAACTAAATCCAGCAGCACAGTAAAATCCTTATCCACCATGATCAAGTCAGGTTCATCCCTGGCATGCAAGGCTGGTTCAGCATATGCAAATGTAATCCATTGCATAAACAGAACCAATGACAAAAACCACACAATTATCTCAATAGATGCAGAAAAGATCTTCGATTAAAATTCCACTCGACTTTATGCTGAAAACTCTCAATAAACTAGGTATTGATGGAAAGTATCTCAAAACAATAACAGCTATTTATGACAAACTCACAGCCAGTATCATACTGAATGGGTAAAAGCTGGAAGCATTCCATTTGAAAACCAGCACAAGACAAGGATGCCCTCTCTCACCACTCCTATTCAACATAGTATTGGAAGTTCTGGACAGAGCAATAAGGCAAGAGAAAGAAATAAAGTGTACTCAAATAGGAAGAGAGGAAGTCAAACAATCTCTGTTTGCAGATGACATAATTGCATATTTAGAAAACCCCATAGTCTCAACCAAATACTCCTTAAGCTGATAAGCAACTTCAGCAAAGTCTCAGGATACAAAATCAACGTGCAAAAATTACAAACATTGATATACACCAAAAATAGACAAACAGAGCCAAATTATGAGCAAACTCCTATTCACAATTGCTACAAAGATAATAAAATACCTAGAAAAACAACCTACAAGGAATGTGAAGGAACTCTTCAAGGAGAACCACCATCCACTGCTCAAGGAAATAAAAGAGGATGCAAACAAATAAAAAACCATTCCATGCTGATGGATAGAAAGAATCAATATCTTAAAAATGGCCATAGTGTCCAAAGTAATTTATAGATTCAATGTTATTCCCATAAATCTACCATTGACTTTCTTCAAAGAATTGGAAAATCTATCTTAAATTTCACATGGACCAAAAGAGCACATATAGCCAAGACAATCCTGAGCAAAAAGTACAAAGCTGGAGGTATCACACTACTTGACTTCAAACTATACTACAAGGCTACAGTAACCCAAACAGCATGGTACTGGTAACAAAACAGATATATGGAACAATGGAACAGAACAGAAGCCTCAGAAATAGCACCACACATCTACCACCATCTGATCTTTGACAAACTTGACAAAAACAAGCAATAGGGAAATGATTACCTATTTAATAAATGGTGTTGGGAAAACAGGCTAGCCATATGGAGAAAACTGAAACTGGATCCCTTCCTTACACCTTTTTCAAAAATTAACTCAAAACAGATAAAAGATGTAAATGTAAGACCTAAAACCATAAAAATGCTAGAAGAAAATCTTGGCAATATTATTCAGGACATAGGCATGGGCAAAGACTTCATAACTCAAATACGAAAATCAATGGCAACAAAAGCCAAAATTGACCAATGAGGTCTAATTAAACTGCACAGCTTCTGCACAGGAAAAGGAACTATCATAAGAGTGAACAGGCAACCTAAATAATGGGATAAAATTTTTGCAATCTTTCCGTCTGACAAGGGACTAATATATCCAGAATCTAAAAGGAACTTAAACAAATTTTCTAAAAAAAAAAAAAAAAAAAAAAAATCAAATAGTAAGCGAAAAGTATGAGCAGACACTTTTCAAAAGAAGATATTTATGTGACCAACAAACATATGGGAAAAAAAAATTCATCATCACTTGTCATTAGAGAAATAAAAATAAAAACCAGAATGAGATACCATCTTATGCCAGTTAGAATAGCGATTATTAAAAAGTGAGAAAATAACAGATGTTGGAGAGCATGTGGAGAAATAGAAATGCTTTTACGCTGTTGGTGGGAGTGTAAATTAGTTCAATCATTGTGGAAGACAGTGTGACAATTTCTCAAGGATTTAGAACTAGAACTACCATTTGACCCAGCAATCCCATTACTGGGTGTATACCAAAGAATTATAAATCATTCTACTATAAAGACACATGCACACGTATGTTTATTGCAGCCCTATTCACAATAGCAAAGACTTGGAACCAACCCAAATGCCCATCAATGTTAGACTAAATAAAGGAAATGTGGCACATATACACCATGGAATTCTATGCAACCATAAAAAAAAAAATGAGTTCCTGTTTTTTGCAGGGACATGGATGAAGCTGGAAACTATCATTCTCAGCAAACTAACACAGAAACAGAAAACCAAGCACTGCATGTTCTCACTCATAACTTGGAATTGAACAATGAGAACATATGGGCACAGAGAGGGGAACATCACACACTGGGTCTGCCAGGGAGTAGGGGCAAGGAGAGGCACAGCATTAGGAGAAATACTTAGATGATGGCTTGATGGGTGCAGCAAAACCACCATGGCACATGTATAACTATGTAAAAACCTGCACGTTCTTCACATGTATCCCAGAACTTAAGGTGTAATAAAAATAAGTAAAATAAATAAATAAATAAATATTATCAAAATAAATAAATAAAACTATTTTTTAAACCCAGGACCACAAAACTGATGACCATATTCTACAAGATGTATAAAGAAAAGCTGGTACCATTCTTTCTTGCTGAAACTGTTCCAAGAAATTGAGGAGGAGAGACTCTTCCCTAACTCATTTTATGAGGAAAGCATCATTCTGATACAAACACCTGGCACAGAGAAAGCTTCAGGCCAATATTCTTGATGAACATAGATACAAAAATTAGCAATGAAATACTAGCAAACTGAATCCAGCAACAAATCAAAAAATAAATCCACCATAATCAAGCAGGCTTTATCCCTGGGATGCAAGGTTGGTTCAAAATAAGTAAATCAATAAGTATGATTAATCACATAAGCAAAACTAAAAGTAAAAACCACATAATTATCTTACTAGTTGCAGGAAAGTCTTTTGATAAAATTCAACATCCCTTCATGCTAAAAACTGCCAACAAACTAGGCATTAAAGGAACATAGTTCAATATAATAAGAGCCATATATGACAAGCCCACAGACAACAAGCCCACATTATGCCCATCATACTGAATGAGCAAACACTGAAAGCATTCCCTTTGAGAAGAAGAACAAAACAAGAATGTCCACCCTCACCACTCTTATTCAACATAGCACTGAAAGTCCTAGCCAGAGCAATAAGGTAAAGAAAGAAATAAAAAGCATCCAAATAAGAAAGGAATACGAAATATCTCTGTTTGCAAATGATATGCCTCCATACCTAGAATATCTCATGGTCTCTTTCCAAAAGCTGCTAGATCTTATCAACAATTTCAGCAAAGTTTCAGAAAATCAATATCCAATTCCTTTTCTAGGAATGCTTATACATTGCTGGTAGAAATTGGTTCAGCCATTGCAGAAAGCATTTTGGCAATTTCTCTAACAAATTGAAACACAACTACCATTTGACCCAGCTATCCCATTATAAGGTATCTACCCAAAGGAATTTAAATTATTCTAGCATAAAAACACATTCACATATGTATTCATCACAGTGCTATTAACAATAGCAAAAACATGAGTCAGTCTAATTGCCTATCAATGGCAGACTGGATGAAAAGTGTGTTATGTATACACCATGGAATACTACACAGCCAAAGAAAATGAGATCAGATTCTTTACAGTAACATAGATGGAGCTGGAGGTCATTATCCTAAGCAAGCTATTCAGAAACAGAAAATCAAATACATGTTCTCATCTATAAGTAGGGGCTAAACATTGAGTACACATAGACACAAAGCAAGGAATCGACACCACCAAGGCCAAGTTGAGGACGGAGAGTGAGAGCAGGGTTAGGATTTTGAAAGTACCTATCAGATACTATGCAAATTACCTGGGTGATGAAATAATCTGTACACCAAACCCACACACATGCAATTTATTTACCTATATAACAAACTTGCATATGTATTTCTGAAAGGAAAATCAAAGCTTATAAAGGAAATGAGTGGCATAAAGAACAATCACAATCCTTTGGCTTTGAGCATTGGAAGGCATTAATCAGTTGACTGTTGATGAAGCACAGAATATTACCCTCAATGGCTTAAGAACCACTCCCTCCCCCATCCCCGACAGTGGCTGTGGTAGAAGCTGCCCAAGGAGAGTAGGAGGCCGGACCCGCATAATCCTGTCCCAACCTGATGGTATTCCTCCACCCACCCTGGTAGCTCAACACAAAGGACATTAAGTTTTGCGAGGTTTATGGCCGTGCTCATTCCTAGAAATCAGGATATTTCCCCTGGATAACTTGAGGCAAACTCAAATCTCATTGCTACTACCACAGCTAGTGCTCTCTTGCAAGTGCCACCTCCTGGCTGGAGACAAACAAACTCAAGCCATTATAGCATCTTTCAGCAGAATAGCACTCCACCCAGGGGGAGGAGAAGGCTACATGATGCATGATATCCGCTAACACCACAGCCTGCAACACCCTGGCTAACCAGAGGTCTGTCCACATGACAAGTTCACTACTAGTATAACCAGCATTTGAGAAAGCCAGCATACTACGCCTATATACAACCAAGAATCTCACAGAATCTATGTCATTCCTCTGCCACCTCCGTCAGAGGAGTTGCTGGTATCCACTACTGGGAGACTTGAAGTGAGGTCACATTACTGTTTTCTTTGTAGACATTCCCCAGAACCAGCTCAGAGCCTCGTAGCCCAACTGTGAGAACAGACCCAGAAGAGCAATAACAATTACTGCAGTCTGGTTCTCAGGAACTCCCATTCCTAGGGGAAGGGGGAGAGTACCATATCAAGGCAACACCCCGTGGGATGAAACAATATAAACTACAGCCCTCGAGTCCCAGATCTCTTTGCTAGTGGGAAATTTATTATAGCAGAGACACAATTGCAGTTCTGGGAGTAGTAGTGAAAGTCTGAACCTCTACCCCAACAGGCAGGCAGCCTCTGTAATCATGAAGGACCTTGAAGAAAGGATCCTTGTTCTCCCCAGTACACCTTTGCAGACACAGCTGGGGCTTCTACCATGGGAATGCAGCATGGGTACATCTATAGACAGCTTTCCTGGAACAATTCAGGGTGACTGCAGCCTCACAGAAGGAACACTTCCCAGATTCAGGCCTGTACAAGAGGCTGTCACAATTTCTCTCTGCTTGGAAGAGAGATAAAAAAAGATGCCTACCTGATCTGAATATTTGGAACACTGAGACAGGAGTGAGGTTGTGAGGTAGGTTGCTTTTCTGCTTTGCCTGGCATTGGATCTGATGTAGCTCCCACATTTTACCCTCATAAAAACCTCAGCACATCTAACTGAGATCCTCCACCAGCCACCTTCATCAAGGCTGGAACCTCTGCCAACCACTGGGTATTTCATGTACCCACCTGCCTTAGCTACAACTGGTGCCTACCCAGGGATACCTCCCCTATTGACCCGAAGCCTGAATCAACAACTCAGTAAAAAAAAAAAAAAAAAAAATACTGGGGGACGATCCAAGATGGCCATTTAGGAACAGCTCAGGATTGCAGCTCCCAGTGGACGCTGCATTTTTATCGCCCACAGACTAGGAAATGGCCAGGTGGAGAAGCTCCACAGGTAACCAGCGTGGCTGTTACGGCCAGCACGGCTGTGCTGGCTGGCGCCGCTGCTTTGCCCCGCACGGCTGCTTTGTCAGCGCCCAGGAGCAGCAGTTCTCTGTACAAAATACACCGGTCGGGGTGCCCTTTTGGCTGGCAATTGGAGCCATGGGAAGTCGCCCAT
>NW_016107778.1:1363142-1367432 GCF_001604975.1 Cebus imitator | reverse complement strand
CAAAAACGATGAGTTTGTGTCCTTTGTAGGGACATGGATGAACCTGGAAACCATCATTCTCAGCAAACTGACAGAAGAGCAGAAGATCAAACACCGTATGTTCTCACTCATAGGCGGGTGTTGAACAATGATAACACATGGACACAGGGAGGGGAGCACTACACACTGGGGTCAGTTGTGGGGAAATAGGGGAAGGACGGTGGTGGGTGGGGAGCTGGGGAGAGATAGCAAGGGGAGAAATGCAAGATGTAGGTGATGTGGAGGAAGGCAGCAAATCACACTGCCACATGTGTACTTATTCAAAAATTTTGCATGTTCTTCACATGTACCCCAAAACCTAAAATGCAATAAAATAAATAAATGGGGGAAAAAAAAGAAAAAGTTCTCAATCACATAAAAAAAAAATACTGTGGAATTAAATAAACAAATATAAGCTGTGCACTATGAGAGAATGAGATAAGCTTCAAGAGATCCCTGCCATTCTAACCCCATAGAAGACAGCGAACTTGCCCAGGCACCAAGTATGTAACTACTACAACTAGCATCTGGGAAAGCCAGTGCACAAAGACTCTCTGTAACTGAGGAACTTATACCTTCACACTTAAAAGCATGAATAATCAAATTAGGCTAAAATACACTATTAACATGACAGTCAGATCCTTAAGAGGGAGAAAAAAATAAAAAAACACTGCAGTCCAATCAATGATAAATTCAAGAAAAATTTGAAGAAGTAGTCCACCCAAATGAGAAGGCAACAGAAAAGTAACTCTGGTAATATGACAAAACAGGATTCCATAACTCCCCCAACAGATCACACTAGCTTTCTAACAACAGGTCAAGAAGAAATCTCTGAAATGCCAGATAAAAAATTCAGAAGGTTGATTATTAAGCTACTCAAGGAGATACCAGAGAAAGGTGAAAATCACTTTTAAAAATTATAAAAAGAAATCCAGGATATGAATGAAAAATTTTCCAGGGAAATAGATCTTATAAAGAAAAAGCAATCAAAACTCCTTTAAATAAAAGACACACTTAGGGAAACACAAAATTCAGTGGAAAGTTTCAGCAATAGTCTAGTACAAGTAGAAAAAAGAATTTCAGAGCTCAAAGAAAAGGCTCTTGAATTAGCCCAACAAACAAAGAAACAGAAAAAAAGCATTTTAAAAATTAAACTAAATCTCCAAGAAATATGGGATTATGTAAAACAGCCAAACCTAAGAATTAGTGTTGTTCTGAGGGAGAAGAGAAGTCAAAAAGTTTGGAAAAATTATTTGAGAGAATAACTGAGGAAAAGTTCCCAGGCCTTGCTAGAGATCTGGACATCCACATACAAAAAGCTCAAAAAACAAACAAACAAAAAAATCTCCTGGGGAATTCATTGCAAAAAAAATCATTACAAAGACACATAGTCATCAGGCTATCAAAAGTCAAAACAAAGTAAAAAAAAATCTTAAGAGTTGTAAGACAAACGTATCAGGTAAACTATGAAAGACAATCTATCAAACTAATGGCAGATTTCTCAGCAGATGCCTTACAAGCCAGAAGGAATTGGGGTTCTATCCCCCTAAACAAAATAATTGTAAGCCAAAAATTTTGTAGTCAACAAAACTAAGCTTCATAAATAAAGGAGAGATAAAATATTTTTTTGACAAATTCTGATGAAATTTGTCACTATCAAACCAGCACTATAAGAAATGCTAACAGGATTCAAAATCTTGAAACAATAGCCCCATGTATACTAAAATAGAATTTCCTGAAAGTATAAATCTCTCAGAGCCTATATAACAATAACACAATGCAAAAATAAATAAATTATCTAGGCCAATGCTCACATAATAAATAGAATAGTACCTCACATCTCAATATTAACATTGAATGTAAATGGCCTAAATACTCTACTTAAATGATAAAGAATGGCAGAATAAATAAAGAATCACCAGCCAAATATCTGCTCTCTTCAAGAGACTCATCTAACACATAAGGACTAAAATAAACTTAATGTAAAAGGTTGGAAGAAGATATGCCCTGCAAATGGAAACTCAAAGTGATCAGGAGTAGATATTCTTATATCAGACAAAACAGACTTTAAAGAAAAATATTGTATGATAATAAAAGGATTAGTCCAATAGCAAGATATTACATTACTAAATTTATATTCACCTAACACTGGAGATCCCAGATTTATGAAACTATGAATACTAGACCTAAGAAATGAGAAAGACAGCAACACAATATAGTGATGAACTTTAGTACTCCATTGACAGCACTAGACAGACAAGCAAGACAGAAAGTCAACAAAGAAACAATGGAGTTAAACTATACCCTAAAACAAATTAATTTAACATGTATTTACAAAACATTATTCTCAACTGCAGAACATACATTATTTTCAGCACATAAAGCCTTCTTCAAGATAGACCACATGATAGGCCACAAGTCTTAATAAATTTAAGAAAATCAAAATAATATCAAGTATCTTCTCAGACCACAGTGGAATAAAACAGGAAATTAATTTTAAAAGTAATCTTCAAAACTATACAAATACATGGAAATTTATCAGCTCTTGAATTACTTGGGGTTAATAATGAAATCAAGATGCACCTTAAAAACTCTTTGTAATTAATGATAGTTATGATACAACTTAAAACCTCTGGGATACAGTAAAATTGGTGCAAGAGAAAAGTTTATAGCATTAAATACCTACATCTAAATGTCTGAAAGAGCACAATTAGACAAACTAATGTCACAACTTAGGGAACTAGAGAAACAAGCAGAGACTAAACCCAAAGCAAAAAGAAGAACAGAAATAACAAAGATCAGAACAGAATTAAATACAATCGAAACAAAAAAGACAAATGAATCAAAAAGTTTGTTATTTGACTAGATAAGCAAAATTGATAGAACATTAATAAGAGTAACCAAGAAAAAAAGAGAGAAGATCCAAATAAGCTCAATTAGAAATGAAACTGGAGGTATAAGAATCTATGCCACAGAAATACAAAAGATCATTCAAGGCTACTGTGAACACCTTTATGCACAAAACTAGAAAATCTAGAGGAGAGAATAAATTGCTAGAAAGACGCAACCCTCCTCGATTAAATCAGGAAGAAATAGAAACTCTAAAGAGACCAATAACAAGCAACGAGATTAAATCGGTAATTGAAAAAAAAATTGTTTACACAAAAAAATCCAGGACCAGATGGATTCACAGCTTAATTCTATCAGATATTCAAAGAATTGGTATCAGTCCTCCTGAAACTATTCCAAAAGATAGAGAAAGAAGGAATTCTCTCAAAATTATTCTATGAAGCCAGTGTCACCCTGATATCAAAAAACAGGAAAGAACATAACAAAAAAAGAAAACTACAGTCCAACATCTTTAATGAAAATAGATGCAAATATCCTCAATAAAATACTAGCTAACTGAATCCAACAGGACATTAAAAAGATACTCCACCATGATTAAGTGGATTTATACCAGGGATGCAGGGATGGTTTAACATAGGCAAATCAATAAATGTAATATATTACATAAACATAATTAAAAACATTAGCCACATGATCGTCTCAGTAGATGCAGGAAACACATTTCATAAAGTCCGGCATCCATTTATGATTTAATAATCCTCAACAAGGCAGGGAGCCAGGCGATCAGGCTCGGCTGGTCACACCCCCACAAAAGAACAGCAGCCAGAAACTCTGGAATGAGAGTTTCACAGCAAGCTCAGCTGAACCCAGGACGGCCCAGCTCTGTGGGGGAGGGGCGTCTGCTATTACCTAGGCAGCCCGCCACTACGGAGGTAGTCGGCCAATGCTGAGGCAGCCTGCCATTGCCAAGGCAACCGACCATTGCAGAGAGACTCCTCCTCAATGGAGGCGGGCCACCATCGCCAAGGCAGTTCTAACTATACGCATATAAACAGGACTGCAGGGAAGTTCATTCGGCAGCTGGGCGGAGACCACAGCAGCTCAGCAAAGCCTCTACAGGCATACAGTGACTAGGCTGCCTCCCTGATGGGTAGGGCAGCTCTGAAGGAAGAAAAAAAAAAGAGAGAGAAGGCAGCAGCATAACGGAAACTCATAAAGCCCTAAATCCCTGGGACAGAGCACCTGGAAACAAAAAGCAGTTTATGAGTTCTGCTGCAGCAGACCTAAACGTACCTGCCCAGCAGCTATGAATGAACAAGAGAGCACACAGCTCACCATTTGAGCTCCTATAAAGAAGAGACCGTCTCCTCAAGCAGCTCCCTGACCCCTATATATCCAAAGAGCCACCTCATAAAGGAGAGA
>NW_016107778.1:1343504-1357142 GCF_001604975.1 Cebus imitator | reverse complement strand
TGACCAGAGCAATCCGACCAGATTAAAAAAAATAAAGGGCATTCAAATTGGAAGAGAGGAAGTCAAACTACCACTTTTCAGTGATGATACAATTGTATACACAGAAAACTCTCAAGACTCATCTACAAAGCTCCTAGACCTGATAAACAAATTTAAATTTGGGCACAAAATCAATGTACATAAATTAGTAGCACTACTATACACCAACAACGACCAAGCTAAGAATCAAATCAATACCTCAATCCCTTTACAACAACTGCAAGAAATATATATATGTAAAATACTTAGAAATATACTTAACCAAGGACATGAAAGATCTCTACAAAGACAACTACAAAACACTGCTGAAAGAAATCTTAGATGACACA
Source organism: Cebus imitator (assembly GCF_001604975.1). NCBI lineage: Eukaryota > Metazoa > Chordata > Mammalia > Primates > Cebidae > Cebus > Cebus imitator. The sequence goes on along the minus strand of NW_016107778.1, from coordinate 1,356,774 downwards.
AATAAATGGAAACACATCCCATGCTCATGGATGGGTATAATCAATATTGTGAAAATGACCATACTGCCCAAAGCAATCCACAGATTCAATGTGATTCCTACCAAAATACCATCATCATTCTTCACAGAACTAGAAAAAAATATACAAAATTCATATGGACCCAAAAAAGAGCCTGCATAGACAAATAAGTACTAAGCAAAAGGAACAAATCTGGAGGCATCACGTAACCCAAGTTCAAATTATGCTGCAAGGCTGTAGTCAACAAAACAGCCTGGTATGTATAAAATCAGGTACATAAACTAATGGAAGAGAATAGTGAATCTAGAATTAAAGCCAAATACTCATAGCCAACTGATCTTCAACAAAGCATACAAAAACAAAAATTGGGGAAAGGACACTCTATTCAACAAATGGTGCTGGGAAAACTGGCAAGCCACAAGTAGAAGAATGAAATTGGATTCTCATTTCTCACCTTATATAAAAATCAACTGAAGATAGATCAAAGATTTAATCTAAAACCCAAAACCATAAAAATCCTAGAAGATAATATCAGAAAATCTCTTCTAGACATTGACTTAGGCAAAGAATTCATGACTATGATCCCAAAAGCAAAAGCAACAAAAACAAAAATAAATAAATAAATGGGATCTAATTAAACTGAAACCTTTAAGAAAATCTTCACAAACTATATATACAACAAAGAACTAATATCCCACATCTATAAGGAAATCAAATCAGCAAAACAATAATTAATCTCGTCGAAAAGTGGGCAAATGACATGAATAGACATTTGTGAAAAGAAAATATACAAATGGCCAGCAAATATTAGCGATATTGAGCATTATCAAAAAAAGGCTCAACATCACTAATCATCAGGAAAATGCAAATAAAACCACAATGAGATACCACCTTACTGCTGCAAGAATGGCCATAATTAAAAAGTCAAAAAACAATAGATGTTGGTGTGGATGTGGTGAAAAGGGAACATTTTAACACTGCTGGTAGGAATGTAAACTAGTAATGCTACTATGGAAAACAGGATGGAGATTCTTTAAAGAACTAAAAGAACAACCATTTGATTTAACAATCCTACTACTAGCTGTTTACCCAAACTAATATAAGTCATTATATGAAAAAGACACATGCACATGTATGCTTATAGCAGCACTGAGTGGATAAATAAAATGTGACACACACACACACACACACACACACACACACACACCATGGAATACTACTGAGCCATAAAAAAGAATGAAATATTGTCCTCTGCAGCAATTTGGATGGAACTGGAGGCCATTATTCTAAGTGAACTAACTCAGGAGTGGAAAACCATATTTTGTCATGTTGTCACTTATAAGTGGAAGCTAAGCTATGAGGATGCAAAGGCATAAGAATAATATAATGGACTTTGGTGCCTTGAGAGGGAAGGTTGGGAAGGGGGTGAGGGATAAAAGACTACCTATCAGGTACAGCATATACTGCTCAGGTGATGGGTGCACCAAAATATTAGAAATTACCACTAAAGAACTTATCTCTATGATCAAAAACTACCTGCACCCCCAAAACTTTTGTAATAGAAATAAAAATTAATTATTAAAATAATAAAATAAAATATAAGACTGGGAAAATTTTTCCTGAAATCAGAAGACATAAATTCAAATACCTTCAGGAGTCAAACAGCACTAATTTTTTTTTTTTGCGGGTTTTGCCATTACTTTATTTTTCTTCTGTTTTTTAATCTTTATTTACAAAGTACACAACTCCTCTTGTCACAGACACAAACACACTCACATTCCAAGGAGGAGCCCATTAAGAACAACAACAGACTGGAGAGAACAATGGGGCCTTATTGAACACCGGTCTGTGTACCCCAGACTAGGGATCCCTGGAAACGTTTTCTCAGATATGACTTTTCACCTCCAAGACAGAAAAAGAGATCTCGATCTGGAGGCCTGCCCACACGCAAGGCAGAAAGCTCCACACTCAATCTTTGGCATCATCAAACTGTTTTGTTTCAAAGGCCATCTTGGAATAATGGGCTGTCAGTGGAGGTGGATGGTACCAGCTGGGGTCATAGATCATGCCTCCTTGCAGGGCACAGCTGACTCAAGGTTTGAGATCTTGAGAAATGCTCTCCTGTATGTCATCAGCATCATATAGATTCCCTTGATCTACTTTCAACTCCAAGTCCCAGTCCTCATTTAAAAGATTGCCAGGCTGTTCCTTGGGTGGACAGTTTGTTCCCTCCAACAGCTCCCAGGGATTCAGTTCTCCATCGGAGCCCTCCTCATCCACAGCAAATCCTTCCTTTTCAGAATGGGTCCCCTCACCCCGGTCTGGACTGTCATTAGGACGCTCTGTGCTCCAACTACTAGTCAATACGTAGCCTTCTCAGTCTCTCTCCTGACCGCAGTGGTCAGCTGCAGCAAAGCCAGCCTCCGGGCTGCGGGGTTTCTGTGTGCTCGGCAGGGGTGGGCCCCCAGACTGCTTCGCAGCCCCGTGCTCCTGGGCCCTGGGAAGCCTGAAGGTCCATGCCTGGCTACTCGCAGCCCGGCGCCCTGGACGTTGTGGGCCACATGATATGCCATTACTTTCCACGGCAGAGCCCGCAATTACTTTTGCACCAACCAAATACATACCAATATCAATCGAAAATATTGCTACTTTTCAAATTTTCTCCCTCGCACTCTGAATATATATTTTAATAATACAAATAGAGGTAAATGAATGAGAAAAAATTATGGAATCTGTAAAATAAGCTATAAGTAAATGTCTCATGGTATATGAGAGGTATTTAATGAATTACTGAATGTGGTTTCTATGTACAAATATATGACTCATGCCATCCTGGTGAAAAATTACTTAGAAAATTGTTTCTTCTTTATTAATTTTGAAACAAATGTTCATCGTCTCATTGAACTTTGTTTTCTAACACTGGCAGAAAAGGATAGTTAATATAGATGTCTTTCAAATGGTGACTAAATTAATCGCATTTCTCTGTGTTATTTATCAGACTAGTAAGTACAACCAACAGGCATTTTCACAGATACTTGCTGTTCCAAAACTAAGCAATCTTACCATTCTAAGCACGCACGATACCATCAAATGACCTGCCGTGCCAATTCATCTCAAAATGTCTAGTCCACAGCACTAATATTTTTACATCACTTGCTATATGCCAGGCAGTGTTCTAAGTACTTTATGAATATTAACACATTTAATATTTTAACAGCTCTGTGAGACAGGTACCATGCTATTATTAACTAAATTTTTACTTATGCAGGAGCTAAAGCACAGAAGAGTAAAGTAATTAGCCCAAAATCACACAGCTCTCAAATGGAAAAGCTGGGACTCGGACCCAAGCAATCTGGCTCCAGAGACCATATTCTTAATTATCACTCCATTCCACTTCTCAGGCATTAGAGAAAATGTGTGAAGACACCTGGTATAAGACCCTAGGGAGAAGTAGGTACTGTGTTAAAGACTAGACTAAGATTTTCAGATTCAAAAATTTAAAAGAAAATAATTAGGCTAGCCAAACAAAACACATCCATGGGCCTAATTTTACCCTAGAGGTCACCAGTGTGCAAAGACAGCACAAGACGACTTCGAGCTTTGACATTCCACAGTCCTACAAGAATCTAAATCACACACAATTAACTCTTGCCTGTCTTTGGAGATGAAGTAATGTCAGAGAGATGGCTTCTTCAGAGATTTAATATTTTAACCACCATTTCTTTCCCAGCTTCCCTTACCACTCCCATGTGCAACACACAAGATCTTCATTGCCTGCTAGAGAGGGTAGAAAATAGGACTTGAGTGTTTCAATTACTGGAAAAAGATATAGGAAACTTTCCTTCATACTCAGGGGGTTTATCTCCTTCTTCTTCAGTTGCAGTTATGCCGGAACTGAAAGAAAACAAAAAGAACCACTTGCAGTTTTCCAAGGAGTTTGTGATTGCTAATTGGATATTACTGATGCCCCTTCTGCATTTTCAATATAGAAAGACCAGGTATATCTACCTCGTAGAGACCCCACATTTTTATCCTTAGAGAGGTGAAAGGAAAACATAGATTAAACAAAACAGAAGTTAAAAATTAGTTTGACAGTGAAAGCAAAGCTTGTTGTAATGACTTCAGTTACAAGACCTCAAAAGCAGCCTAAGGCTGGGAATCCAGCCCTGCAGGAAGAACTTAAGTGGTCTAACCTCCACTAGAAAAATGAAAGTCATGGGATAAACTCAAGACTTCAGATGCCTTCACAGGTTGAGGACAAGTTATTCTAGTGATAGGGGGTTAAAAAAGCAGCCAGTGAACGACACCATAACTGCATAGTGAGGTAAACCAACTGGATAGGCAGAATTCTAAAATAGCCCAGAAGATTTTCCACCCCCATTATGTACATGCCCTGCATAATCCCCCAGACTGTGAATATAAATTAGGTTATATTAGATGGCACAGTTGGCTTTAAGAAAGGGAGATTATCCAGAGAACATGAGAAGGACTCAATGTGCCATTGCTGGCTTGAAGATGAAGGGGGCCGTGGGTCAAGGAATGTAGGTGGCCTCTAGTAGCTGAAAATAGTCCCTGGCTTATAGAAAACTAGGAAATGGGGGCATCAATTCTTCAACTTCAAGGAATCAAATTTTGTGAACAAGAATGAGTTGGCATGGCTTTTTCCCCAGAGCCTCTAGGTGACAACTCAACATAGTTGCCATTTTCATGTAAGCCTTTGTGATACTCTGAAGAGAGAACTCAGTTTGGAAGTAAATTTTTTCACCCAGAAACTACAGTTAAGAACTCAGTATGGCTGAGGTGTGGTGGCTCACTCCTGTAATCCCAACACTTTGGGAGACCAAGGTAGGACCATGACTTTAAGTCAGGAGTTCAAGACAAGCCTGGGCAACAAAGTGAAACCTTAGTCTCTAAAAATAAAAATAAAAACTAGCTGGTCAAAGTGGTGTGCACCTCTAGTTCTAGCTACTCAGGAGACTGAGGATTGCTCAATCCCAGGAGTTTGAGGCTGCAATGAGCTATGATTGCACTACTGGACTGGACTCCAGCCTGGGTGACAGAGTGAGACCCTCTAAAACAGAAAGAAAAAAAAAAAAAAAAACTCAGGATTGGCAAAACCTTGATTTCAGCCTTGTTATACCCTGAGCAAAAAGCTCAGTCATGCTGTGCCAGACTTCTGACCTATAGAACTGTGAAAGGTGAAATGGATGTTGTTTTAAGTCTCTAAGTTTGTGGTAATTTAGTATGCAGCAATAGCTAACTAATACATAAACAAACCAATAAAACTCTGGCTTGTTCTAGAGTTGTGGTTAATATAACCAAATACTATAGGTCTCTCGGAAGTCTTGGGAGCCTCTCAGGCTATCTCTAAGGAAAGAAAATGTGAAGATAAAAGGCCTTGAAGAGTTGCCTCCATACCTCTGAGTGATTGACATTTACAATAGAAGTAGTCTGTGGAATTAAAAGGAGAAAGTTGAGTTATTCTTGACCTAATGCCTTATAGACAAGGTCAAGGAGGATATTTGCATTTATTGAAGGTCTATTATGTGTCAGGATGATAAAGTTCCTAAGGTTCAAGAAAGAGCCCTTTTATGGTATCCTAACATTTGTTGACAGAACAGGAGGCTAGTGCCTTGCTTGAGACTGTGTTTGGGAAGCCTCAGTTTAGATTACTAATTTTTTTCTTTTTTTAAATTATAGTTTAAGTTCTGGGATACATGCATGTGCAGAATGTGCAGGTTTGTTACATAGGTATATACGTGCATGGTGGTTTGCTGCACCCATCAACCCATCTTCTACATTATGTATTTCTCCTAATGCTATTCCTCTCCTTGTCCCCCATCTGCTGACAGGCCCTGGTGTCCATGTGTTCTCATTGTTCAACTCCCACTTATGAGTGACAACATGCAGTGCTTGGTTTTCAGTTCCTGTTCGTTTGCTAAAAATGAAGGTTTCCAGCTTCATCCATTTCCCTACAAAGGACATGAACTAATCTTTATTACAGCCGCATAGTGTTCCATGGTGTATATATACCACATTTTCTTTATCCAGTCTATCATTGATGCACATTTGAGTTGGTTCCAAGTCTTTGCTATTGTCAATAGTGCTGCAGTAAACATACATGTGCATGTGTCTTTATGATAGAATGATTTATAATCCTTTGGGTAGATACCCAGTAATGGGATTGCTCAGTCAAATGGTATTTCTGGTTCTAGATCCTTGATGAATTGCCATACTATCTTCCACAATGGTTAAACTAATTTACACTCCCACTAACAGTGTAAAAGTGTTCCTATTTCTCCACTTCCTCTCCAGCATCTGTTGTCTTCTGACTTTTAAATGATTGTCATTTTAACTGGCCTGAGATGATATCTCAATGTGGTTTTGATTTGTATTTCTCTAATGATCAGTGATAATGAGCTTTTCTCCACACAAAAGTGTCTGTTCATATTCTTTGCCCATTTTGGGTTTTTTTTTGTTTGTTTTTTGTTTTGTTTTTGTTTTTTGTTTTTGTAAATTTGTATAAGTGCTTTGTAGATTCTGGATATTAGCCTTTTGTCAGATGCAAATTTTTCTCCCATTCTGTAGTTTGCCTGTTCACTCTAATGATAGTTTCACTGTGCAGAAGCTCTTTAGTTTAACTAGATCCCATTTGTCAATTTTGGCTTTTGTTGCCATTGCTTTGGGTGTTTTAGTCATAAAGTCTTTGCCTATACCTATACTGAATAGTATTGCCTAGGTTTTCTTCTATGGTTTTTATGGTTTTAGGCCTTACGTTTAAGTCTTTTGTCCATCTTGAGTTAGTTTTTGTATAAGGTGTAAGGAAGTAATACAGATTTAGTTTTCGGCAAATGGCTAGCCAGTTTTCCCAACACCATTTATTAAATAGGGAATCCCTCCTCATTTCTTGTTTCTGTCAGATTTGTCAAAGATCAGTTAATTGTAGATGTGTGGCATTATTTCTGAGTCCTCTGTTTTGTTCCATTTCTCTGTATATCTGTTTTGGTATCATTATCATGCTGTTTTGGCTACTGTAGCCTTGTAGTAAAGTTTGAAGTCAGGTAGCCTGATGCCTCCAGTTTTGTTCTTTTTGCTGAGGATTGTCTTGTCTATACAAGCTTTTTTTTGGTTCCATATGAAATTTAAAGTAGCTTTTTTTGTAATTCTGTGAAGCAAGTCAATAATATTGAGTCTATAAATTACTTTGGGCAGTATGGCCATTTTCACAATATTGACTCTTCCTATCCATAAGCATGAAATGTTTGTGTTCTCTCATTTCTTTGAGCAGTGGTTTGTAGGTCTCTTTGAAAAGGGCCTTCACATTCCTTGTGAGTTGTATTCCTAGGTATTTTATTCTCTTTGTAGCACTTGTGAAGGGGAGTTCATTCATGATTTGGCCCTCTGTCTGTTATCGGTGTATAGGACAGTTTGTGATTTTTGCATATTGATTTTGTTTCCTGAAACTTTGCTGAAGTTGCTTATCAGCTTAAGGAGATTTTGGGCTGAGACAACAGAATTTTTTAATATACAACATATCATCTGCAAACAGAGATTATTTGACTTCCTCTCTTCCTATTTGAATACACTTTATTTCTTTCTCTTGCCTGACTTCCGTGGCCAAAACTTCCAATACTATGTTGAATAGGAGTGGTGAGATATGGCATCCTTGCCTTGTGCCAGTTTTCAAATGGAATGCTTCCAGTTTTTGTCCATTCAGTATGATATTGGCTTTGCGTTTGTCATAAATAGCTCTTATTATTTTGAGATATGTTTCATCAATACCTAGTTTACTAAGAGTTTTTTTGCATGAAAAGGTGTTGAATTTTATTGAAGGCCTTTTCTGCATCTATTGAGATAATCATGTGGTTTTTGTCACTGGTTGTGTTTATGTGATGAATTATGTTTATAGATTTGCATAAGTTGAACCAACCTTGCATCCCAGGGATAAAACTAACTTGATTGTGGTGGATAAGTTTTTTGTTGTGCTGCTGAATTCTGTTTGCCAATATTTTATTGAGAATTTCTACATCAATGTTCATCAGGAATATTGGCCTGAAATTTTCTTTTTTTGTTGTGTCTCTGCCATCTTTTGGTATGAAGATAATGCTGGCCTCACAAAATAAGTTAAGGAGGAGTCTCTGTTTTTCTATTGCTTGAAATAGTTTCACGAGGAATGATTACATTTCCTCTTTGTACCTCTGATAGAATTCAGCTGTGAATCTGTCTGTTCCCAGGCTTTTTTTGGTTGGCAGGCTACAAATTACAGCCTCAACTTCAGAGCTTGTTATTTGTTTAATCATAAATTCAACTTCTTTCTGCTTTAGTCTTGGGAGGGTGTATGTTGCCAGGAATTTATCCATTTCTTTTAGATTTTCTAGTTTATTTGTGTAGAGGTGTTTATAGTATTCTACAAACTACCACTATAGTATATATATGGTAGTTTGTATTTCTGTGGGATCAGTGGTGATCTCCCCTTTATCATTTTTTATTGCATCTATTAGATTCGTCTCTCTTTTCTTCTTTATTAGTCTGACTAGTGGTATATCTGTTTTGTTAATATTTTCAAAAAACAGCTCTTGAATTCATTGATTATTTGAAGGGTTTTTCATGTCTCTAGCTCCTTTATTTCTGTTCTGATCTTAGTTATTTCTTGCTTTCTGCTAGCTTTTGAATTTGTTTGCTCTTGCTTCTCTAGTTCTTTTAATTATGATGTTAGGGTGTTGATTTTAGATTTTTCTTTCTTTCTCCTGTGAGCATTCAGCACTATAAATTTTCCTCTAAGCACTGCTTTAGCTGTGTCCCAGGAATTCTAGTATGTCATATCTTCATCCTCATTGATTTTAAAGAACTTATTTTTTTCTCCCTTAATGTCATTATGTACCCAGTATTCATTCAGGAGCAGGTTGTTCAGTTTACATGAAGTTGTGTGGTTTTGAGTGAGTTTCTTAATTCTGAGTTTTAATTTGATTACACTGTGGTCTGAAAGACTGGTTGTTATGTTTTCCATTCTTTTGCATTTGCTGAGGGTCTTCTACTTCCAATTATGTGGTCAAATTTAGAATAAGTGTGATGTGATGCTGAGAAGAATGTATATTCTGATGATTTGTGATTGAGAGTTCTGTAGATGTCTATTACATCTACTTGGTCCAGAGCTGTGTTCAAGTCCTGAATATCCTTGACAATTTTCTGTCTCATTGATCTAATATTGATAGTGGGATGTTAAAGTCTCCCACTATTCTTGTGTAGGAGTCTAAGTCTCTTTGTAGGTCTCTAAGAACTTGCTTCATGAATCTGGGTGCTCCTGCATTGGGTTTATATGTACTTAGGATAGTTAGCTCTTCTTGTTGCAGTGATCCCTTTACCATTATGTAATGCCCTTCTCTGTCCTTTTTGATCTTTGTTGGTTTAAAGTCTGTTTTAACAGAGACTAGGATTGCAAGACCTGCTTTTTTCTTTTTCTTTCTTTCTTTCTTTCTTTATTTCTTTCTTTCTTTCTTTCTTTCTCTCTCTCTGTCTTTCTTTCTTTCTTTCTTTCTTTCTTTCTTTCTTTCTTTCTTTCTTTTTCTTTCTTTCTTTCTTTCTTTCACTTAATTTTGAGCCTATGTGTGTCTTTGCACAAGAGATGGGTCTCCTGAATACAGCACATTGATGGGTTTTGACTCTTTATCCAATTTTCCAGTCTGTGTCTTTTAATTGGGCATTTAGCCCATTTACATTTAAGGTTATTATTGTTATGTGTGAATTTGATCCTGTCATTATGATGCTAGCTGGTTATTTTACCCGTTAGTTGATGCAGTTTCTTCATAGTGTCAATGGTCTTTACAATTTGGTACAGTTTTTCAGTGGCTGGTACCGGTATTTCCTTTCCTTATGTAGTTTAGTTTAGTTTTATTTTGTTTTGTTTTGTTTTGTTTGTTTGTTTGTTTGTTTTTTTCAGGAGCTCTTGTAAGGCGGACCTGGTGGTGACAAAATCTTTCAGCATTTGCTTGTCTGTAAAAGATTTTATTTCTCCTTCACTTATGAAGCTTAGTTTGGCTGGATATGAAATTCTGGGTTGAAATTTCTTTTCTTTAAGAATATTGAATATTGGCTCCCACTCTCTTCTGGATTGTAGGGTTTCTGCTGAGAGACCTGCTGTTAGTCTGATGGGCTTCCTGTTGTGGGTAACCCGACCTTTCTCTCTGGCTGCCCTTAACATTTTTTTTCCTTCATTTCAACCTTGGCGAATCTGACAATTATGTGTCTTGGGCTTGTTCTTCTCGAGGAATAACTTTGTGGTGGTCTCTGTATTTCTTAAATTTGAATATTGGTCTGTCTTGCTAGGTTGGGGAAGTTCTCCTGCATAGTATCCTGAAGAGTGTTTTTTCATCTTGGTTTCATTCTCCCTGTCACTTTCAGTTACACCAACCAAACATAGGTTTGGTCTTTTCACATAATCCCATATTTCTTGGAGGCTCTGTTCATTCCTTTTCATTCTTTTTTCTCTAATCTTGTCTTCATGTGTTATTTCTTGTCTTCATGCTTTATTTCATTAAGTTGATCTTCAATGTCTGATATCCTTTTTTCTGCTTGATCGATTTGGCTATTGATACTTGTGTATGCTTCACAAAGTTCCCGTGCTGTTTTTTTTTTAGCTCTATCAGGTATTTATGTTCTTCTATAAACTGGTTTTTTTAGTTAGCAGTTTCTCTGACCTTTTATCAAAATTCTTAACTTCCTTGCATTGGGTTAAAATATGCTCCTTTAGCCCAAAGGATTTTGTTATTACCCACCTTCTGAAGCCCACTTCTGCCAATTCATCAAACTCATTCTCCACCCAGTTTTGTTCTCTTGCTGATGAGGAGTTGTGATCCTTTAAAGGAGAAGAGACATTCTGGTTTTTGCAATTTTTAGCCTTTTTGCACTGGATTTATCTACCTTTGGCCTTTGATGTTGGTGACCCATCCAAAGGTTGAGTGGACATCCTTCTTGCTGATGTTGATGCTATTAGTTTCTGTTTGTTAGTTTTCCTTCTAACAGTCAGGCCCCTTTGCTGCAGGTCTGCTGGAGTTTGATGGAAGTACACTCCAGACCCTGTTTGTCTGGGTATCACCAGTGAATGCTGCAGAACAGCAAAGATCTCTGCCTGGTCCTTCCTCTGGAAGTTTCATCTCAGAGGAGCACCTGCCAGATGCAACCTGGAGCTCTCCTGTCTGAGGGGTCTGTCTACCCCTGCTGGAATGTGTCTCCCAATCAAGAGGTAAGGGAGTCAGGGACCCATTTGAGGAGGCAGTTTGTCCCTTAGCAGAGCTTGAGCACTGTGCTGGGAGATATACTGTTCTCTTCAGATCTGTCAGGCAGGAAGGTTTAAATGAAGCTTCACCCACAGCCATCGCTTCCTCCAGGTGCTCTGTCCAGGGGAGATGGGAGTTTTATCTATAAGCCCCTGACTGGGGCTTTCTTTTTGAGTTGCCCAGACCAGAGAGAGGAATCTAGAGAGGCAGGTTGGCTACAGTGACTTTGCTGAGCTGTGGTGGGCTCCACCCAGTTTGAATTTCCAGGCAGCTTTGTTTACACTGTGAGATGAAAATCGCCTATTCAAGCCTAATTAATGGCAGAAGCTCCTTCTCCCACCTAGCTCAAGCATCCCAGGTCAACTTCAGACTGTTGTACCAGCAGTGAGAATTTCATGCCAGAGGATCTTGGCTTGCTGGACTCCAATGGGGCGGGATCCACTGAGATAGACTACTTTGCTCCCTGGCTTCAGCCCCCTTTCCAGGGGAGTAAACGGTTCTGTCTTGCTGGCATTCCTGGTGCCACTGGGGTATGAAAAAAAAAAATCCTGCAGCTGGCTCGGAGTGTTTTCAAATGGCCACCAGTTTTGTGCTTGAAACCCAGGACCCTAGTGGTGTACGCACCAGAGGGAATCTCCTGGTCTGCAGGTTGTGAAGACCATAGGAAAAGGATAATATCTGGGTGGTATGCACTGTTCCTCATGGCACATTTCCTCATGGCTTCCCTTGGCTAGGGGAGGGAGTTCCCAGACACTATGAGCTTCCCAGGTGAGGTTGATTGCTATTATACATCCCAATTCCTCAGTCTGGCATTTCAGCTCCTATGTATAATGGTACTTTATTACCCTTCCTCTTTATTTCACAGTCCTTTCCGTAGGAATTTTTTCTTCTGCTACATAGGTCATTTCCAATTCTATATTCTTTCCTGCCTCTACACACTCAATCATGTTTACCCGTTTCCTGGGATGCCCTCCAAAATGAGCTCTGTTTATTCAAAACTGGCCACTTTTGCAGGCACAGCCCAGTCCTCTTGTTCTTTAGTGGGTCTCTTTCACCTCTTCTGCCCTTCACTGTACTCTTGATAGAAGAAGGTTGCTCTTATTTTGATACTTACAGGACAGAAAAGCATCAGAAATTTGAACCTAGAAGGACAATCACTGCTCAAGTAATCCATGTTTGTCTTTCACTTCTCCAAGGATTAAAGATGTGAGGTCTCTACGGGGTAGACACTACTGGTCTCTCCACACTGAAGACACAGCAGGGGCATCAATAAAAACTATAAAACAAGGCATAACTGCAAAGGAATAAGATACCTTTATAAAGGAAAGGTCACTTCATCAAGTGACCAAACATAGCTTCATTAATAAAACACAAATCAGTGTGTGTATATATATGTGTGTGTGTGTGTGTGTGTGTGTGTCCTGATGTGCTATACAATACTAAATACCATCATCACATTTGAACTATTCTTTTTTTTTAATGCATTTTAGGTTTTGGGGTACATCTGAAGAACTTGCAAGATTGTTGCATAGGTACACACATGGTAGTGTGATTTGCTGCCTTCCTCCCCATCACCTATATATGGCATTTCTCCTCATGCTATCTCTTCCCACCTCCCCTCCCCCCTTCCCTCCCACATTTCCCCCCAACAGACCCCAGTGTGTAGTGCTCTCCTCCCTGTGTCCATGTGTTATCATTGTTCAACACCCGCCTATGAGTGAGAGCATGCGGTGTTTGATTTTCGGCTCTTGTGTCACTTTGCTGAGAATGATGGTTTCTGGGTTCATCCATGTCCCTACAAAGGGCACAAACTCATCATTTTTGATGGCTGCATAATATTCCATGGTGTATATGTACCACATTTTCCCTGTCCAGTCTATCATCAATGGGCATTTGGGTTGGTTCCAGGTCTTTGCTATTGTAAACAGTGCTGCAATGAACATTCGTGTGCACGTGTCCTTATAGTAGAATGATTTATA
>NW_016107778.1:1339589-1341484 GCF_001604975.1 Cebus imitator | reverse complement strand
GCACCACCATGCCCAGCTAATTTTTTGTATTTTTAGTAGAGACGGGGTTTCACCGTGTTGACCAGGATGGTCTCGATCTCTTGACCTCGTGATCCACCCACCTCGGCCTCCCACAGGGCTGGGATTACAGGCTTGAGCCACCGCGCCCAGCCGCCAGTATTTTATTGAAGATTTTTGCAGCTATGTTCATCATGGATATTGGCCTGAAGTTTTCTTTTCTTGTTGAGTCTCTGTTGGGTTTTGGTATCAGGATGATGTTGTCTCATAAAATGAATTGGAAAGGATTCCGTCTTTTTGGATTATTTGGAATAGTTTCAGAAGGAATGATATCAGCTCCTCTTTGTATCTCTGGTAGAATTCAGCTGTGAACCCATCTGTACCTGGGCTTTTTTGGGTGGTAGGCTCTTAATAGCTGCCTCAAGTTCAGACCTTGTTATTGGTCTATTCAGGGTTTCAAATTCTTCCTGGTTTAGGCTTGGCAGGAGGCAAGTGTCCAGGAATTTATCCATTTCTTCCAGGTTTACTAGTTTATGTGCATAGAGTTTTTTGTAATAATCTCTGATGATGGTTTGAATTTCTGTGGAATCTGTGGTGATATCACCTTTATCGTTTTTTATTGCATCAATTTGATTATTCTCTCTTTTCTTTTTTATTAATCTGGCTAGTGGTCTGTCTATTTTGTTGATCTTTTCGAAAAACCAGCTCCTGGATTTATTGATTTTTTGAAGGGTTTTTTGTGTCTCTATCTCCTTCAGTTCTGCTCTGATCTTAGTTATTTCTTGTCTTCTGCTATGTTTTCAGTTTTTTTGATCTTGCTCCTCTAGCTCTTTCAATTTTGATGTTAGGGTTTCAATTTTAGATCTCTCCTTGCTTCTCATGTGGGCCCTTATTGCTGTATATTTTCCTCTAGAGACTGCTTTAAATGTGTCCCAGAGATTCTGGTATGTTGTGTCTTCGTTCTCGTTGATTTCAAAGAACATCTTTATTTCTGCCTTCATTTCATTGTTTATCCAGTCAACATTCAAAAGCCAGTTGCTCAGTTTCCATGAAGCTGTGCGGTTCTGAGTTAGTTTCTGCATTCTGAATTCTAACTCAATTGCACTGTGGTCTGAGAGACTGTTTGTTATGATTTCTGTTCTTTTGCATTTGCTGAGGAGTGATTTATTTCCAATTATGTGGTCAATTTTAAAGTAGGTGTGATGTGGTGCTGAGAAGAATGTACATGCTGTGGATTTGGGGTGGAGAGTTCTGTAAGTGTCTATTAGGTTTGCTTGTTCCAGGTCTTAGTTCAAGTCCTGAATATCCTTGTTAATTTTCTGTCTGGTTGATCTGTCTGATGTTGACAATGGGGTGTTAAAGTCTCCCACTATAATTGTGTGGGAGTCCAAGTCTCTTTCTAAGTCATTAAGAACTTGCCTTATGTATCTGGGTGCTCCTGTATTGGGTACATATATATTTAGGATCATTAGCTCTTCTTGTTGCATTGATCCTTCTACCATTGTGTAATGTACTTCTTTGTCTCTTTTGATCTTTGTTGCTTTAAAGTCTATTTTATCAGAGATGAGAATTGCAATTCCTGCTTTTTTTTGCTCTCTGTTTGCTTGACAAATCTTCCTCCATCCCTTTATTATTTTGAGCCTTTGTGTATCCTTGCACGTGAGATGGGTTTCCTGGATACAGCACACCGATGGGTTTTGGCTTTTTATCCAATTTGCCAGTCTGTGTCTTTTGATTGGGGCATTTAGTCCATTTACATTTAGGGATAATATTGTTATGTGTGAATTTGATACTGCCATTTTGGTGCTAGCTGGCTGTTTTGTTCGTTAGTTGATGCAGATTCTTGATTGTGTTGATGCTCTTTACCATTTGGTATGTTTTTGGAGTGGCTGGTACTG
>NW_016107778.1:1337986-1339127 GCF_001604975.1 Cebus imitator | reverse complement strand
GTGTTGTGTTTTTCAGCTCCATCAATTCACTTATGTTCCTCTCTATGTTGTCCATTCTCGTTAGCATTTCGTCAAATCTTTTTTCAATGTTCTTAGTTTCTTTCCCTTGGGTTAGAACATGTTCTTTTAGCTCACTGTAGTTCATTATTGCCCACCTTCTGAAGTCTGATTCTGTCATTTCATCACACTCCTTCTCCATCCAGCCTTGTTCCCTTGCTGGTGAGGAGTTGTGATCTCTTTTAGGAGGAGAGGTGTGCTGGTTTCGGGTGTTTTCATCCTTTTTGCACTGGTTTCTTCCCATCTTAGTGCATTTATCCACCTGTTGTCTTTGTAGTTACTGACTTTCAGATTGGGTCTCTGAGTGAACTTCCAGTTTTTGGATGCTGAAGTTACTTCTTTTTCTTAGCTTTCCTTCTAACAGTCTGGTCCCTCTGCTGTAGGACTGCTGAGGTCCACTCCAGGCCCTGCTTGCTTGGGAATCACCTGCAGCAGCTGCAGAACAGTAAGGGTTGCTACCAGTTCCCTCTTCTGCTATCTTTGTCCCAGTAGGATGCCCGCTAAATGTCAGTCTGTTTTCTCCTTTATGAGGTGACTCTTTGGATATATGGGGGTCAGAGAGCTGCTTGAGGAGACAGTCTGTCCTTTATTGGAGCTCAAGTCCTGAGCTGTGCACTCCGTTTTTCATTCAGAGTTGCTGGGCAGGTACGTTTAAGTCTGCTGCAGCAGAACTCATAAACTCACTTTTTTTTTCTCCAGGTGCTCTGTCCTAGGGAGTTAGGGCTTTATTTGTAAGTTTCCGTTGTGCTGCTGCCTTTTTTTTTTTCTTTCAGGGCTGCCCTGCCCAGCGAGGAGGCAGCCTAGTCACTGTCTGCCTGCAGAGGCTTTGCTGAGCTGCTGTGGGCTCCGCCCAGCTGCTGCGTGATCCTCCCTGCAGTTCTGTTTATATAGGTGTAGTTAGAGCTGCCTTGGCAATGGTGGCCCACCTCTGTTATGGCAGACTCTCTCTGTAGTGGCAGGTTGCCTCGGCAATGGCGGATTGCCTCAGCAATGGTCAGACTCCCTCCGTAGTGGTGGAGTGTCTCAATAATGGTGGACGCCCCTCCCCCACAGAGCCAGACTGTCCTGGGTTCAGCTGTGCTTG
>NW_016107778.1:1326960-1337576 GCF_001604975.1 Cebus imitator | reverse complement strand
TCTGTGGGCAATAAAAATCCGTCTGGAAATGCGGCATCCACTCACCCTCTGCACTTTCACTGGGAGCTGCAATCCTGAGCTGTTCCTAGTCAGCCATCTTCCCCCGATCTTCCCACATACAAACTATTCTTACCAAAAATGTTTAATCTAATCTATTTATTCCTTGAGACCTAAATTCCAGTTTTACAGAAAAAATAGGGGATGGAGGATCAAATTAAATTACACCCTAAGGAAGCAATTAAACAAACCCAGGATGCGGGACATTTATAAGACAACTGATGTGGTCTCTTTAAAATATCAATATCATGAGGGAAAATAAGTGAGAGATCATTCTAGATTAAAGAGACATAATGAAAGACAACTTGAGGAGCTTTATTGGATTCTGGTTCAAAAAATCAATTTTGGGGATCTAATCTGGAAAATTTGAATGCAGATTATATATTAGATTATATTGAGATTTATTACTAATTCTCTATACCATGATAATTGTTTTATGGTTATGTAGGAAAATGCCCTCATTTTAAAAAGTTGCATGCTGAAGTTTTAAGGGTTAAAGTATCATGATATTTGCTACTTACTTTCAAATGGCTAGCCCAAATTAAAGTATATACACAAAATAACATTTCTAAGGAAATCTTTGTGGACTGTATGTAAAACTTTAACTGGACAATTCTACAGTTTGGTGGATTTAGCTGTTCAAAGAACCATACCTAAATGTAGGTCGACTTATATCAACAAATGAATGGAAAACAATATGATATCCAAAATGGGTACAGGGAAATCCTAAGCTTGGATTTAAGAAGAAATCAATGGTATAAATATAGGATAAGGACGATCTGACTTAACAGCAAGTCAAGTGAAAAACGCAGAATGAAAAACTAGGCTCTTCAGGTGACTCAGAGGGGAATTTTTAAGCAACAGCCAAAGCATGATTTTACATACACATCAAGGACTTAATGAACTTTGTGACTGATCAGACATGGAACAGAAGGAGCGGAAAGGAAAGAGACAAAATAGGAGCTTGGGCTCAGGCGTCAAACTGCCTGGGTCTTAATTCTGATTCTACTACTTATTTGCATGCAAACGTGGATATGTCAGTTAACCACTCTTTGACTCATTTCCCTCACCTGTAAAATAAGGTGATAATAGTATCTACCTCAGAGGATTCCTGTGAGAATTAGATAAGATGCTGCATGTAGAGGATAGTTCTCAGCACATCGGAATCACTCATACATGTGAGCTATTATTTGTCCCTTTTACCAGAAAAGGCATTATTCCTACTTTCTGTAATGCTCACTTTGCCCACTGCTTAGACAACAGGCTATAGTGAAAAAGCACACTTGCCTAGAATTGGTGGGCCTAATTCTGTCACTGTCTGTCTGGGACTATCTTTAAAATAGGGAAGCGCTAGGTCATCTATAAGGTCCTGTCAAGCTCCATCTTTCTGTGCTCCTGGGATTCTGCACCTCCTACTTTGAAGCTGGGGCAGAGATTAGTTTAAACACCTGTGAGGAAGCATTCGCGGCTGGAAAAACTATCAATTTGCCATACAGCTGGGACTGCATTGGTAAAATGTGGTCTCTAGAGGGTGCTCAAAACACACAAAGTACTCATTAAAGGTTCTCAGAAATACCTGTAAGTAGGAATAAGCAAAGGAGGCAGTTGTTGTCAGAGAAGGCCTAATTGGGGACTGCTGTTGTAGACACATCAGGGCTCTCCCAGAATACAGTCAAGGGTGGGGTGAGTGCTCATTCATCAGCCCATGTCCTACAGTTTAGCTGTGAGCACAATCCCAGTGTAGATAAGAGTTTGTCCTGAAGTTTTGACTTCCCGTTTCCCCATAGCTTCCCAGCTGGGTCCAAATGTCATGTAGGATTTCAGGGAAGAAGTGATACTGGTGGAAGTATAGTCAAAGGTTTTCACTCCAGAATGAGATTTGGAGGTGGAGGAGGTGAGGGGAATGTGAATAGCCTAAGAGAGAGGACATACACATACCCAAAAGATTACTCATTCCTGGGCTGGGCTTAAGTGACCATGGAACCCTTTAGAAAAGGGCCTAAGCTAATGAGGCCCAAGTGAGGTCATAAGGCAGAGAGATTTTAAATGTTCTTCAATGACCTGAGCAGTGAGAGTTTTAGAGTCTGGTTTCTGAATGGGATAGCTCAGATTTTTTCCCCATTACAAAACATGGCAGGCCCCTTTCCTGCTACCAGCAACTCTGACACTCATAGAAGATAATTTCTAAAAATATTATCTGATTTCTGCCTATTTACAATTTTTGTAAATCACAAAATCTTAATCTCTGGGTTTAACGAGGTGCTCACCCACACACTTTAGCTGGAATTCATTCCCCATGACCTTCTTCCCCTTTCCTCTACAAAATAAGGGCTCAAAAGGTACAGGGAGAAGAAGCTTTCCACTAGAGATCCTTCCCTAGGTCTGATGTCTTGTCTTTTTTTTTTTTTTTTTTTTTTTTTTCCTCAAAACTGATTTCATCTGAAAATAAATCTCCTCAAGAATGAATATGGTTATTTCTCTGGGCCTGTTTCCCCATGTCAAAAAGGAGAAGATCTCAGTGAATTTATGTTAGTGTTAAGCCTCTTCAGGAATCTAAAGACTATTAGCCAAGCTTTTCCTGAGAGCCATTTGGGACGAGAAAAGGAAGGAGGAGAACATGAGAAGAGAACAGAGGCCTTTAAAGGAGTATTGTCACAGAGGGACTCAGCATTCTGGAGGCAGTGCTTATTTCGCTGGTCTTCTGCTGCCTGAATGTGGTGATTAGAGATACCCCAGGGCAGCAAAATAAATATCCTTCCCCTGAGTGTATACCCACAGGATACTCCTGGTTCTGACTGGGACCCTCCCCAGGCACAGCAGTCCACTGTACTAAAATATGCCAGATCATATTGTAAGAAATCTAGGAATTGTTTGCTATGCCTTTGCTTTTGTTTTTGTTTATTTTGCAAGGTGACATGAAACATGGAGAGCATGTGGGGTCTGGGCATCAGACAGCTCTCAGTTGGAATCCAAGTTTAATCCCTTCTGCTGGGTAACTCCAGGCAATTTACCTAACTTTTCTATGCTCCTCTTTCTTCACCTGTAAACTAAGGTTAATCATACTCTGATTCATGGCGAGTATTAATTATAACGTACCAAATTATAGTGCTCAGTTCATGTTGTACTCAGCAAAGTGGAGATTTCTTCCTTCTGGAGACCCTGCTCACACAATGGCTCCTGAAACCATTCTGTAATCTTTCTGAGCCAACATTTTTTGTTGGATAGGATGGAAAGGGGTATTTTTTACCCCCATAGAGAGTTTCTGATGGTACTCTGTCAGAGAGAGTGAGATGGAGGAGCCAGAGGTTTTCAGACTGAAAATGCTTCTACTCCACTTGTCTGGAATCTCCAGGTCTTGGTAGGCGAGGCTGCCTCCTCCAACTGTCAGGACTATGGTCACCTAGAGGAGAGCTTCTCCTTGCTGGGATCCAAAAGCAACAGAAAAAGTGAAGACATTCACTTATCCAGCTGCCCCAAAAGCCTAAGCTGCTATATAAATGTCAGGAACAGCTATTTTTATTGCACTTGATTGGGTTCTGCTTGTTGGACGTAAAGTCTGTCCTGAAGATAATTCTAAAAAGTCAGATAAGTGCACTAGTTATCTTTGTTGGAATTTTTTCCTCCTGACTTTATGAAGCTCTTTGGAGAAAATAATGTTTTCCACAAAGCAGCTGGAGGTAGTTTTAACAGCTCCTGAATTGAACTGGAAATACTAAAATTTTGTCACTGAAAGGGCCCTAAGAAATTATTTAGAAAAGCACCTTGATGTTACAAATGGCAACACTGAGGCATAGAGAGAGGTTAGATAATAAAACAGGTCTATGGTCAGTGAATGAGACACATATCTGACAACAAATGTCTCCTTTGCTATAATTTGGACCATTCTCAGTTCAGTCCCCTCCCCAAGAATCAGGACAGAAGAAAAGAGGTGAATTGGAAGGACAAATCCCTACCTATTTACCCCACCGAGACAATTCAGAAGTAAATCCATCAGCCCCATGGGGCATACATAGCCTGATTTAAGAAGCCTTACCCCATATTAGAGTTAGTTGATAGTCAGATAATTAAAACAATAGTAACAATACTTGAAACTATGCTGGCTAATACTGATTTAGTATCGTTCATCTGGTTCCTGTACTAAATACTTCACAGACAATCTCTCATTTCATTCTTACATTCATCCTGCAGGGTAGGTCTAAATGTCCCCATTTTATAGATGACAGAACTGAAGTTTTAAAAGGTTGAGTAACTTGTATAAGGACACATAACTAAGCAGTGGAAGTGCTGGCTTTGGAAGCCAAGTCTGGCTGAACCCAAGGTCTGGGAGTTTAATTATTTCAGTCCCCTACATGGGGTCACAAATGTCTTCTTCATCTGAGGACTATCCAATCTTTCCTATCAAGAGACCTCTCTCTCTCTACTAAATTCCCTTGTCATGGCTTTCTGCCTTATATTCTCATTATTTGTGTCTTTGTCTCATTTCTCTCACAGGCTGTCAGCTTTTTTAGAATATAGGCTGTGTGTGTGTGTGTGTGTGTGTGAGCGCACATGCATCTGTGTGTGTGTGTCTGTGTGTTATTAGCAACTAGACCAGTGCCAGATATATAGAAAGTACTTCCATTTCTTAAATGTTTGTTGACTGAAAGATGTTGATGACACCCATGTTTGCCGAGCAGCTATGCAAAAATGACAAGCCAGGTTCACATCCCTGTATTTCTACCAGTCTGAAGTAAACAGGCTATCTTCAGGCTTCACCTGGAGTCAAACCACTGACACCAAGCCACCAGTGGTAACAGCCTTTTTAATATTTCCTTTCCTCCTTCATCTCCATGGAAACCCCATCCTCAGCTTCTACTGGAGGCAAAATGACCTCGATAGAGTGGCTTTATGGCTGACAAAAGCATAAAAAGGGCTGGCCTAATTCTAAACAGGAGATCTGAGTCACCAAATGCTCCTAGATCTTGATGGTAGGTGCTGATAACAGGCTGAACACCCCATGAGTCATATTAGCCAAGCCATTGTGTGTTACAGCTGAAAATCTCAATAGAGACATGAAAGACCAACCCTCCTCACTTCGCATACAGGGAAACTGAAGCCCAGAGAGGGAAAAGGACTGCCTCAGTATCACATGTTCATTTAGTGGCCATGCCAAGGCTGTATCCCAGGGCACATTGTTGCTTAGCATGGGGCTACTCCTATTCTGCCATACTGTGTTTTTAATCAGAAGAGCTTTCATGGACTCTCACCCTAGGGGGAAGTTTTTATTACAATGCTCCTTGAAGTAGATTTGAAAATACAGTAATTCTATTTTCCAGAGTGGGAAAATGGAGGCCTTGGCAATGAGTTTCCTCACATACAACTAAATAAAAATTCAATAAAAGGGGACTTATTTGATGAGGAGGAAAAATGAGGAGACAATTCTAAATAAATCTATCACCTTTCCATGTTTTTTCCTGGTTCTCTCCCACGTTATTAGAAGGTGGTAGTGGGTTACAACTCCCTAATAGATCTACCAAAACACACCTTGAGATTGTACAATCTTCCCATGCTGATTGCTGTGGCCAACACTCTGTCTCCTCTATCCATGCTTTGGGAGATTTCAAGATAATGGAAATATAAAAATGTTGTTAACTCAAGGCCCCTAGCCTTGCCAGCAAGGAGTTAACATAGGATTATTGAAAGAACATTTTTTACTTTATTTATCGGAAAAACATTAAGGACTTCTGTTGGTAACAGTAAGATCTAAGTACTGGCTTCAGGCAGAATTAATATTAGTTACATAGCACTTAACAGTTTATTTATCCTTTCTAAGCCTGTTTCCTCAATCTCTTTGGGATTCAATCCATTCACCTGACCACTCATCCTCTATTCTCTTGAATCACCTACCTATCTATCCACCCATCCATATATCCATTTGTACACCTGTCTGCCTATCTACTGCTTATCCCAGATAGGTTAAGGGGTTAAGAAATAGCTCTGGTGACAAAATTGCTGTGTTTGAATCCTAACTTCTGACTGAGTGATAGTAGGCAAGTAACTTAATCTCTCTGTACCTCAGTTTTCTTATGTACAATTTGAGATGATAAAAATATCTATGTCATGTGGATGTTTTGACAATTAAATGAGTTAGTCTGTTTAGAGCATTTGAAAGATATAACACATACCAGAAAGTAAATGTTGGCTGATATTGCTGCATACCCATTAGATGTCAGGCACTTTTCTAGGTTCTGAGAATTCGAAGTTCCCCAGACTTTCAGAGTTCCATGCAGAGGGGAAGGCAGATATAGAAAAAGCTAATACATTATAATTTAGTGAGAAAATTGTATTAATATAAGATTTTGCAAGGTAAAGTATTAGCAAAAGAAGTGAGGGACCAAGATTGCTGCTAAGGTTGGGGTTGGGGAATGCCTAACAGAGAGAAGATAGCACTGAGCATGGTATTAATGGGCAAAGTACAAGGGATGGTGTGAGAGTGCAGTGACTGCAAATGTGTGTAGAATCCCCAAATGATGTGGTGCATTTCGAGAACTATGGCTCTGTCAGTATGGCTGGTGAGCTAGGCCTAGGTCAGAGTGGCACGTCGAGCCAGAAGAGTCCTCATAAGCTCTGATGAAGAGCTTAGCCTTTATCCTGACAGCATTGGGAAAAGAACAGAAGCATGTTTCTAGAAAGGTAGGCACAATGTTTGACATTTCCTTTGGGAAAGGCACTCTAGGCAGTGGGTGAATCTATAGGGGAAGGTGGAAGCAGAAGAGTCAGGAGATATTTTGAGGACCTGAGTGGACAGGAAGATAGAAGAAGTGCAGACAGGTGTAGCCAGCCCCAACATTTGCATTCAAATGTAACCTTGAATCAGAGCATAAACAAATAAATAAATTCAGAACACAGGTGCCAGATGAGGTAGGCATGGGAATCCTAAGGGACTTCTAAGGAGGTTCCACCAAATCCAGAGTTCAAAAACCCTGGGCTTGGGCATAAAATCTAATGAAAAGTGATCTCTCAGCCCATGTAGCTATTTTTAGACTTGTGTATTGAGAGCAACATGTGCAGAAAAGCAAGTACATGACTCATTTCTGCTCTTCACTTAGGTCTCTGGGCACACATTACACACTCAGAGAGTCCTTCCCTGACCACCTTGTCTAAAATAGTAGGGTTCAATTCATGGGTTACCCCTCACTGCCCAGGCCAGACTAGGTTATACTGTGGGTAGGGGGAAAAGCACAGCCCCTTGCCCTCAAGATTCCCACAGTTTGTGGTGCTCTCTTTCTCTCTCTCTCTCTCTCTCTCTCACACACACACACACACACACACACCATCCACCAAACAAGACAGCAACTTGTTAGTACTAAGCATTGTGGTGCAGCCTAGAAATGTTATAGAAGTTGACAAGATAAACAGAAGAGTGTCAAAGGGGAGCTAGCTATGTTTCTTCAGAGAGAGGGTGGAATCTGACAGTGCACTGAAAGATGAGCAGGAATTTAGGTGCAGTGAACAGGTGGCAGAATAGTGTTGAAGAACTTGGGCCCTGAAATCAACTAGTCTTACGTTTGAAAGTGGATTCTTCTGCTTATTATATATTCTTGGACAACTTGCTTTGGCTTTGCCTCCCTAAACCCCAGTACTCATCCGTAAAATGGAAAACACAATAATACTTATTTCATAATATGATTGTGAGTCTAAAGGACATGATGATGCAGTCAGAAAATCTTACCTGTTGCTGTTATTGATGTTCCATGCCTTCTGACGTTCATTTTCTGTAATCTTTTCATTTAAGACGGCCACTTCCTCACAGGGTCCCAAAGACCTGCACCCACTGTGGCACCCCACTCAAGCTTACCTTCCTGGGAAAATTCCATGTGTTATCAGTGCTTTTTGTTGTCGTTCTTCTTCAAATCTGACCTGGCCTGTGTCCCATTTCCACAGGACTCTGTTTCCTAGCTCTTTCATCTGGTAAGTTAATTCCTAGTAAGAGATCAGTAATTGACAATGACCTCTTCCAGATATTTTTTTACTTATTCAAAGGACTCCTAGGCACATAATATTAATCTTCAGAGGCATATAGAGAAACCAGAGGTTTTCAAGACAGGCTACATCTTTAAAAATTGGAGACATGCCCCTGCTCCTTAGGTACCTCTAAGGCACTCCTTTCCAATCACCTGCTCTAAAAGGAACCTCTTCCCACTGTTCTCCTCAGGCCCCAAACTTCTTTCTTCTCCCTTTTCCTTTGGCTTGTCCTGTATTTCAGCTCAAAATGGTTTACCTTAGCACTTCTGATTGGAAACCCACAGGACACTGTTTTTCAGTAACCTTAAGGCGCCTGACCTAGCACCAAGCCCAGACCCACATTCCTTGACTTGAAGTAACTGGGCAGAAGGGACACCATGCCCTTCAGGCAGGCCAGAGGCCTGTCTTTTGATTTCTTGCCCAGCCTCATCAATTATTCCTTTAAGATGGGTGCAGCAAGCACACTATGCAGAACTCCCTGGCCAAGCTGTTCTTGCCAAACCCTGCACCTAAGTGTAGGGGAGTGTTACAGCCTAGAAGTGTTACAACATTAGAAAGGGTTAAAAATAAAAGATAGCACAGAAACTGGCACCTGGAAAGTATCTGGGATAAATTTCATACCATCAGCTTGGCTTCATCCTGTTGCCAGAATTAACCCTACTCAGAGAGTGTCAGGTTCCTGTTTATGCTAGAAGTTGGCACTTTCTCAGAAAGATTTTACTGTTCCTTCCTCCTGGAGTGATAATCACTACCTAGCTGCATGACCCCTCAACAGACAACATAGTCACAATGGCCATGTGTAACAATAATAACATCAGCAAAACCCCACTTATAAAGACCTTACTTTGTGCCAGACACTGCATTAAGTACTTAACAGACAGTAGCTCATTTAATCCTCGCAATGATCCTAGAAGGAAGGTGCTATCATCATGATTATTATCCCCAATTTTACAGATGAGAAAACTTAGACACAGAGAGGTTAAGTGACTTGGTCAAGGTCACCCAACTAGCAAGTGGTAAATCTGAGACTCAGAACCAAGCAGTGTAGCTCTCTCAGCCACGCTCTTAACCCCATTCTGTACAGTCTCTCAACATTGACTTCATATGTTTAGTGAAGCCTTAATAACTGGACACTAATGGAAATGGATTTGCTGCATCTATGTGCAAAAGATTTGTTGAGTTGATTGCAAGTAAACTGGTAACCCACTTAAGAAAATATATCTTTCTTGTTACAGCTGCTAAAATTAAAAAGAGAAACACTACCATGGCTTTGAAGTTTTGTATCCACCAGATCTACACACATTTGCACATATTTAACCTTCCAAAGAGCCTGTATTCATTAAGCAAGCCCACATTATGCTAGTAGATACTTCATGGTATTCTATGTGCTAACAGCAAACAGCATATAGTTCTCCCAAATTCCACGATTCAAATGAGCTTCATTCCAAATTAATCATAGTTTGTATAGTGCAACATACCTTGGCTTTTTAGGGTCCCTTTACTCAACAGACTTACCAAACATCTACCATGAGCCAGGTGCTGCTTGGGGTGCTAAGGCCAGAGATTGATGTAATACCAGCCCTACACCCAGCAGTCCACAGTTTTTCTATGTCCCATATGGCACAACATAGGCACTAGGAGAGGCACGGTTTGGAGGCACTGGGAGGGCAGGGACTTCTGTATCCCCAATGTCTGAAATATAGAGGGCACACAACACATATCTGTTGAATTAATAAGCAAGAGGAAGGTTTAAATGAAATGTTAAAACTGTGGTTTCTGCCCATAGAAGACTTGTAATTGGGAAAATATTACATGCAAAACAGACTTAATATTTACCAAAGATGATAAACTAAATCACAAATGTGGCCCAACTAGTTCTGAGCACTTTTATAGCGGCCCTTGTTTTTTTCTCATACCAGTCATGAGCTAGAGAGGGACAGGAACTTTTCTCTGCAGGATATAGGTGAAGAAATGGAAGCCTAGAAAAAAGACTTGTGGGGTCAGAAGGGATCTTAGACAACCTCTGCGCAACCTCTAACCCTGCCCAAAATGATGTTTTTCCTCCACCTGCCCCATAACTATTGAAAAATTCTGAAAGCTGAGGATAAACCTCTCATTCCATAATAAAAGGGTCCAGAATTTCCCCCACAGGATCTCTGACAAGTGGTCATTCACGCCCTGATGTCTGCTGGTCCTTTGTTGGACAGCTTGTCTTAATAGACAAATCTTCATTAGATAGGACTGCAACTTTCCTCCCTATAACCTGTCCTGGGTTTTTCTCTCTGGAAATCATCCAGATCGTCCTCCCTCTCCCACATACTAGCCCTTCAGGGAAAGAAAGATATGCATCCAAGGCCACTGGAGGTCCTCCCATTTCTACCACCCAACTTGTGATTTTCAAGATAACAGAAATCTCTTCATAGAAAGCAGTGATGAGATTCACTCAGTAAATATTCCCTGAGCATTGGGCTAAGGAGAGCAGTGCCCTCTCAAAGCTGCCAATCTAGTTAAATATATATATATATATATATATATATATATATATATATATATAT
>NW_016107778.1:1278317-1326925 GCF_001604975.1 Cebus imitator | reverse complement strand
TGAGGTGCATGCACAAGAAGGGAAGCTAGCTGGTAAGGGACTCAGGGAAAGTTTCACGGAAGTGGCATATAGTTTGTCCTTAGCAATTGAGAAAGGATTCTCTAGTTGGAGAACCTGAAGGGCTTCAAGAAAGAGAACCATGTCCGAAAGTTCAAGAAAATGTGTGCTTAGGGATATAGCAAAAAGATTGTTGTAGCTGGGGCAAGCCTAAGGAGAGAAAATGGTGGAAAATAAACAGGTAGATCTGAAAGGGCTTCCTTTGGTCATGCCAAAGTGAATGGACTTTACCTGCTGGCCAAGAGACCAGTAAGTTATCTATGGTTTAAAACTACGAAAGGAAAAATCAAAGAGTGTCATTGATGAAATCTGATAATGAACTTGGGTGGTAGCAGCAATAAGGATAGAGACTAAAAGACAATATCAACCAATGATTACTAATGTATATGCCCACAGAAACAAGGCAGACAACATAAATGAGTAAAATGGGCTAGATGCAATACTACAGGGAGTGCTGCGGACTATGACAACTGAAATATAAACTTTGCCAAAAGGGAGTTGATACTCATTCTAGTCAATAAATACCGTGCAGGAATGGAGAAATCAGATTTTTATGTGAAATCTCCCAATCACATTTGTTTACTTCTAAGTGTAAACTCAAAATGAATAATGAAGATGGGAAGGAAGAGGTAAAAGTCTACTTTGAGGAACTGGGAGTAATCCTGGTGCCACTCAACTAGACATGGAGTAGAAGAGGAGGATTTGCTCTGTCTCAGGGGTGGAGGTACAGAGTAGCAGAGGATAATGAGTTATGTCTTGAACATAATGAATTACAGAATCTGTAGGAAGCCAGGTGGCAATGGCAGCTAGGATTTTGGAAATATAATGGATCTGGAGAAAGCAAGTTAAGATTAGAAGTCTAGGAGACACTGACATAGGTAGAAAGCACATATGAAAAGAATGATCCTTTTTTCTCTTTCTCAAGAGAGAAAAACCCAGATCACAGTTCCTGGACCCGTCATTGAATCATAGGCCCAGGAAGTTCTCTGGATACATATGACTGTATTGAAGGTGGGGAACTGGACAAAGCCAGGAGTACTCAGGGAAAAAAGGAAGGAGGGAAGGAAGGAAGGACGGAAGGAAGGGAGGGAGGGAGGGAGGGACGGGAAGGAAAATGAAAGGCTCATCTTCACTGGGGCCACCAAAACCAATTTCCCATTAGCTAGCTGTATCAGATCATTTAGGGAACCTTTTAAAATATGGATTCCCAGCTCCTCCATATGCCTACTGAATCTGAATATTTCTCCTCATACTACCCCTGATCAGTCTTACTCCTTACCACCTCCTTACTCTATTATTTCAAGAAGCTTAAGGCTCATGGGGCCTCAGAAACCACCTCATTCAAATCCTTCCATAACTCAGATGAGGAGTTGAAGCCCTGGAAGGAGACAACTTCTAAAAGTTAGTAAGTCATAAAGCTAGGGCCATATTCTTTAATCTGAATCTCTCAGCCTCTTTTCTGGTGTGTATGTCTGAGAGAGACCACTCATGACTTGTTTTTCAGCATAAGGCTGATTTCTTGCCCTTGGTGAGTGACTTGCAGCAATTCCATCTTCCCAACTGAGCCAGGCACTAACCATGAATGTTGCCTCCTGAGCAGCATCTGGTGCCTGACTATCCCCAAAGCAGCAGGAACATATAATTATGCACTGATGCAGATACAAATACAGGTCTTGAGAGAAAATAAGTACCAGAAAATGCACAGCAACCAAACACCAAAGAATCCATAATAGGATGTCCTACACCCAATTAAGAAACAGATGGACAACACTGCTCATACCTGTCAAAGTCTTAGAATCTGATGCCCAGCTGCTTGGCCACAGGAAAAGACTTTCTGAAGTCTTTCCATCTCAGAATGGAAGCAAATCAGGCAATTTTCAAATCCATTCATTCCTTTACTATCTTTCTGGATATCAGGTGTTTGGATTTGAAAACATCATCCTCTAAATTAAAACCATGCACAGGTGGCTGAAAGCCAGGGCCTAAGAAGTGCAAGGGATCAAGAGCAAGACACAGCTAACAACAGAAAAGGTCTGCCTGCTTAAGGGTCTCCCTAATGCTCCCATTAACAGGGAAATGCCACTAGGTTTGTGGGGGAAAAGGCCCCAAAATAACTGTCATGCAGTGGAGTTATAGAAGTAAACACAGGTGCTGAAGAAACACAAAGGAGGCACAGTCACAATAGCTAAGAGATGGTCAGGGAATGCATTCTAGAGGAGACGCTGTCTCAGCCAAATAGTGACGGGTGTTAGCCAGATGCAGGATAATAAGTAGGCAATCCATGTGAACGGAGTGACACAGGTGAGGGAGAACATCAGGCCCTAAAAGAACTGTAATGTCAGTCTGCAGAGGAGGATATCAATGAGAGAGTGAAGAGAGATGGAGCTGGAGAGGCTGACAGTAGTCAGCTCAGAAAGGATGCAGTAAACCAATCAAAGAATTAGGACTACACAAGGAAGAACATTGATAGCTATTGGAATTGGTTCTGAGGGAGATTAATATGGTTGGATATAAGTTTGAAAGCATTCACTGTAGCGACAGAATTGAGAATAAATTGCAGAGGGAAAAATTGGAGGTTGAGTGATCACTTGAAAGACTGAAACAATAATGTAGACAAAAGCTAGTAAGAACCTAGAAGAAGCTCTCTCATGCTGCCCCTTTGTAGGCATACCCTCCCCACCTCTAGTCCCTGGCAACCACCATTGATCTGTTCTTCATCACTAATTTTATCTTTTCAAGAATGCCATATAAATGAAACTATACAGTATGTAACCTCCTAAGACTAGCTTATTTCACTGAGCATAATATCTTTGAGATTCATCCATATTGTGTGAATCAGTAGTGTATCCTGTTTATTGCTGAATAATATTCCACTGTATGCATATACTATATTTATCTATTCATCCATTGAAGGACATTTAGTTTGTTTCACTTTTTGGCTATTATAAATACTGCCGCTATGAACATTTATGTACAAGTTTTTGTTTAAGCAAATGTTTCTATTTCTCTTGCCTACCTATATAACTAGGACTAGAATGGCTGGGCCATATGGTAACTCTGAGTTTAACCTTGTAACTTCAAACTGTTCTTCAGAGTGGCTAAAATTGATGGAATGATCTGTGCAGCAAACCATCACAGCACACATTTGCCTGTGTAAGAAACCTGTACATCCTGCACATCTTATTTTATTCTTCAACCTAAAATAAAGGTTGAAGAATAAAATAAAATAAAATCCCACCATCAATGTATGAGGATTCCAGGTGTTCCACATCCTCCCCAGCATTTTGTGTTGTCAAGGTTTTGCTTTGATTTTAGACATTCTAGTAAATGTGTCATAGTGACTCATTGTGGTCTCAATATGCATTTTCCTGATAGCTAATGATGTTGAACTTCTTTTCATGTGCTTATTTAACATCTGTATATTCCTTTTTGTGAAATGTCTGTACATGTCTTTTGCCCATTTTCTAATTGGATATTTTTTTTTTTTTGCTGAATTTTTAACATTCTTTATTCTAGACACTTGTTCTTTGTCAGGTATGTGGGTTTGCAAATGTTTTCTTTCAGTATATACCTTCTATTCAATCTCTTCACAGGATCTTTTGAAGAGTAGAAGTTTGATTTTGACAAAGTCCAATATATATTGTTTTAATGAATTATGTTTTGATATCTTGTCTAAGACCTCTTCACAAAGCACTAGGTCCCAAAGATTTTTCTCCTGAGGCTTCTTCTCAAATATTTAAAGTTTTATGTTTTATCTTTAAACATGTGATCTGTTTCGTGTTAATTTTTGTATAAGATGTGGGGTTTATATCAAGTTTCTTTTAAATTTTTTTTTCTTATGGGTGTAAACAATTGCTCTAACACCATTTGTTTTAAAAGTTTATCTTTCCTTCATTGAATTGTTCTTGTAATTTTGTCAAAAATCAGTTGGCCATGATTTGTGAATCTATATCTGTGATCTCTATTCTGGTCCATGTTCCATGTGTTTATCCATTCACCAACACTATCTTAGCTCGATTACTATAGCTTTACTGTAAGTCTTAGAGTCAGGTAGTGTAAGTTCTCCAACTTTTTTTTTTCAAGATTGGGTGATTTTAGTTTCTCTATTTTTTTTTTTGTTTAAATTTTAGAATATGCTTATCTATATATATATATAAATCTTACTAGGATATTGATCAGAATTGTGTCATATATAGGTTAATTTTAGAGAATTGAACCTTGACTATATTGAATCTTCCAACCCATGAACACATTATATTTCTCTTTAGTTAGAACTTTTTTGATCTAATAAATCTAAATAAAGAAGATCAAAGAATTTTTATTTGATTGTATTTATTTCATCAGCATTTTGTCATTTTGAGCAACAGATACTGCAAATATTTTGTAAGATTCATATGTTATTTTTTCCTGGGCTATTCTAAATTTTATTTACTTTAAAATTTTCTCCTCCCCCATTGTGTGTTGCTAGTGTATAGATATACAACTAGCTCAATCCATTTTCCTACAAAAGACATGATCTTATTCTTCTTTATGGCTGCGTAGTATTCTATAGTGTATATGTACTCTATTTCTTTATCCAAGTATTTCATTGAGGAGCATTTAGGTTGATTCTATGTCTTCGTTATTTTGAATACTTCTGCAGTGAACATACGTGAGCAGGTGTCTTTATGACAGAAATAATTATATTTCTTTAGGTATATACTCAGTAATTAGAATGCTGGATACAATGGTAGTTCTGTTTTTAGGTCTTTGAGGAATTGCCACACTGCTTTCCACAAAGGTTGCATTTCCACAAACAGCATATAGGCATTTTCTTCTCTCTGCAACCTCTCCAACATCAATTTTTGACATTTTTCCTTTTTTTTTCTTCAAATTTTATTTTAGTTCAGAGATACATGTACAGGATGTGCAGGTTTGCTACATAAGTAAACGGGTGCCATGGTGGTTTGCTGCACAGATCATCCCATCACCTAGGTATTAAGCCCAGCCTCCATTAGCTATTTTTCCTGATGTTCTCCCTCCTCCACACCCCCCTTTGACAGGCCCCAGTGTGTGTTGTTTCCCACTTGTGTCCATGTGTTCTCATCATTCAACTCCCACTTATAAATGAGAACATGTGGTGTTTGGTTTCATATCCTGTGTTAGTTTGCTGAAGATAATGGCTTCCAGCTCCATCCATGTTCCTGCAAAGGACATTATCTCATTCCTTTTTATTGCTGCATACTATTCCATGGTGTATATGTACCACATTGATTCCTAAATGCCCATCGTCACTATTGTGAATATGCTTCAACGAACATACATGTTCATGTATCTTCATGGTAGAGTGATTTATATTCTTTTGGGTATATATCCAGTAATGGGATTTCTGGGTCAAATGGTATTTCTGCCTCTAAACCTTTGAGAAATTATCACACTGTCTTCCACAATGGTTGAAATAATTTAAATTCCCACCAGCAGTGTAAAAGTGTTCCTTTGTATCTGCAACCTTGTCAGCATCTGTTATTTTTTGACTGTTCAATAATAGCCATTCTGACTGGTGTGAGATGGTATCCCACTGTGGTTTTGATTTGCATTTCTCTAATAATTAGTGATGTTCACGTTTTTTTCATGTGTCTGTTCATGTCCTTTGGCCACTTTTTAATTGGATTTTTTGTTTGTTTCTTGTAAATTTGTTTAAGTTCCTTATAGACACTTAATATTAGACTTTTGTCAAAAGGATAGATTGAAAAACAATTTTCTACCATTTTGTAGGTTGTTTGTTCACTGTGATAGTAGTTTCTTTGGCTGTGCAGAAGCTCTTTAGTTTAATTAGGTCCCATTTGTCAATTTTTGCTTTTGTTGCAATTGCTTTTGGTGTCTTTGTCATGAAACTTTGTCCATGAAACTTTTGTCCATGTCATAAATAGTATTGTCTAGGTTTTTTTCTAGGGTTTTTATGGTTTGGGGCTTTACATTTAAATCTTTAATCCATCTTGAGTTGTTTTGTATATGGTGTAAGGAAGGAGAATAGTTTCGTTTTTCTGCATATGGCTAGCCAGCTCTTCCAGCGCCATTTATTAAATACAGAATATTTTCCCCATTGCTTGTTTTCATCAGGTTTGTCAAATATCTATGGTTGCAGGTGTGCCACCTCCTTTCTGGGCTCTCTGTTCTGTTTCACTGGTTTATGTGCCTGTTTTTGTACCAATACCATGCTGTTTTGATTACTGTAGCCCTGTAGTATAGTTTGAAGTCGGGTAGCATGAGGTCTCCGACTTTGTTGATTTTGCTCAGGATTGCCTTGGCTGTTTGGGCTCCTTTTTGTTTTCACGTGAATTTTAAAATAGTTTTTCTAATTCTGTGAAGAATGCCATTGGAAATTTTATAAGAATAGTATTAAATCTGTAAATTGCTTTGGGTACTGTAAATTGCTTTGGGTAGCGTGGACTTTTTAAGAATATTGATTCATCCTATTCATGAGTATGGAATATTTTTCCATTTGTTTGTCCCATCTCTGATTTATTTGAGCTGTGTCTTTATAATTCTCATTGTATAGTTCTTACACCTCCCTGGTCAGCTGAATTTCTAGGCATCTTATTCTTTTTTTATGTCTATTGTCAATGGGATTGCATTCTTGATTTGGATCTTGGCTTTGCTGTTCTTGGTGTATAAGAATGCTAGTGATTTTCATACACTGATTTTGCATCCTGCTACTTTGCTGAAGTTGTTTATCATCTTAAGGAGCTTTTGGATTGACACTGTGGGGTTTTCTTGATATAGAATCATGTTATCTGCAAACAGGGATACTTCAACTTCCTCTCCCTCTCTTTGGATGTGTTTTATTCCTTTCACTTGCCTGATTTCTCTGGCCAGGACTTTACATACTATTTTAAATAGGAGTGGTAAAAGAGGGTAACTTTGTCTTCTGCCAGTGTTTAAGTGAAATGCTTTCAGCTTTTGCCCATTCAGTATGACATTGGCTATGGGTTTGTCATGGATGGCTCTTAATTTTTCTGAGGTATGTTTCTTGAATACCTAGATTTTTTAGAGTTTTTGACATGAAGAGGTGTTAAATTTTATTGAAAGCCTTTTCTGCATCTATTAAGATGATCACATGATTTTTGTCTTTAGTTCTGTTTATGTGTGGAATCACATTTATTGATTTGCCTGTGTTAAACCAACCTTGCATACCAGGGATAAAGGCTACTTGATTGTAGGGGATGAGTTTCTGATGTGATGCTGGATGCAGTTTGCTAGTATTTTGTTGAGGATTTTTGCATCAATGTTTGTCAAGGATATTGGCCTGAAGTTTTCTTTTTCTGTTGTGTCTTTGCAAAGTTTT
The DNA here is from genome assembly GCF_001604975.1 of Cebus imitator. Classification (NCBI taxonomy): domain Eukaryota; kingdom Metazoa; phylum Chordata; class Mammalia; order Primates; family Cebidae; genus Cebus; species Cebus imitator. The sequence continues at coordinate 1,319,544 of NW_016107778.1, read as the reverse complement.
GCTATCAGGGTGATAACTTATAGAATGAGTTAGGGAGAAGTTGCACCTCCTCTATTCTTTGGAACAGTTTCAGAAGAAATGATATCACCTCTTCTTAGAATATTTGGTAAAATTTGGCTGTGAATCAATCTGGTCCAGGGCTTTTATTGGTTGGTAGGCTATTTATTACTGATTAAATTTCAGAGCTCATTATTGGTTTGTTCAATGATTCAATTTCTTCCTGGTTCAGTCTTGGAATGGTGTGTGTGTCCAGGAATTTATCAGTTTTTCCTAGATTTTCTAGTTTCTGTGCATAGATGTGTTCATAATAGTGTCTTACAGTTACTTGTATTTCTATAGCATTAATGGTTACATCTCTTTGTCATTCCTGATTGTGTTTATTTGGTTCTTCTGTCTTTTTTGCTGTATTATTAGTTAGTAGTCTATATTATTAATTGTTTTGAAAAACTACTCAGCTTCTGAAATTATTGATCTTTCTAATGTTTATTTTGTGTCTCAATCTCCTTCAGTTCAGCTCTTACTTTGTTTATTTCTTGTCTTCTGCTCACTTTGGGGTTGGTTTTTCGCTTCCTTCTCTAGTTCTTTTCATTGTGTTGTTAGGGTGTTAATTTGAGATCTTTCTAACCTTTTCATGTGGCTATTTAGTACTATAAATTTTGCTCGCTTAACAGTGTGTTAGCTGCATTCCAGAGATTCTGGTATATTGTATCTTTGTTATCATTAGTTTCAAAGAACTTCTTGATTTCTTCCTTAATTTTATTATTTACCCAAAAATATTCCAGAGCAGGTTGTTTAATTTCCATGTAATTACATGGTTTTGAGCAATTCTTTTAGTCTTGAATTCTATTTTTATTGCACTGTGGTCTGAAAGAATAGTTGCTATGATTTTTGTTCTTTTGCATTTGCTGAGGATTATTTTATGTCTGATTGTGTTGTCCATTTTAGAGTATGTGCCATGTGTAGATGAGAAGAATGTATATTCTTTTGTTTTGGGGTAGAGAGTCCTATAGAGGTCTATCAGATCCATTTGCTCCAGTGTTGAGTTCAGGCCCTGAATATCTTTGTTAACTTTTTGCCTTGATGATCTAATGCTGTCAGCGGAGTGTTGAAGCCTCCCATTATTATTGTGTGACACTCTATGTCTCCTTGAAGGTTTCTAAGAAGATGCTTTGTAAATCTGAGTGCTTCTGTTTTGTGTGAATGTATATTTAGGATAGTTAAGTCTTCTGGTTGAAGAAGACCTTCACCATTATGTAATACCATTCTTTGTCATTTTTTTAACTTTGTTGATTTAAAGTATGTCTTATCTGAAATGAGAATTGAAATCCCTGATTTTTCTGTTTTCCATTTGCTTGGTAGATTTTTCTCCATTCCTTTTGAGCCAATGTTTGTCATTGCAAGAGAGATGGGTCTCTTGAAGACAGCATATCATTAGATCTTGCTTCCTTAATCAGCTTGCTCCTCTGTGCCTTTTAATTAAGGTGTTGAGCCCATTTACATTCAAGGTTAATATGATATGTGTGGATTTGATCCTGTCATCATTCATCATTTTTATGTTGCTGGATTCAACTCACCAATATTTTGTTGAATATTTTCAGGTCTATGTTCATGAAAAATACTGGCCTGACATTTTCCTGTATTGTCTTCATCTGGACTTTTTAAAATTAATTTTTTATTTTTTATTTTTTGGGGTACATAGTAGGTGTATATCTTTATGGGTTACATAAGACATTTTGATACAGGTGTGTGTTGTGTATTAATTATATCAGGGTGAATGGAGTATCCATCACCTCAAGCATTTATTCTTTGTGTTACAAACCATCCAATTATACCTTTAATTAATTAAAAATTTACAATTAAATTATTTTTGATGATAGCCTGTTGTGCTAGCAAATACTAGATATTAATCATACTTTCTAAATACTTTTTGTACTTGATAACCATGTCCTCTTTTCCCCATCCACTACATTTCTCAGCCTCTGTTAACTATCCTTCTACTCTCTATGTTCATCAGTTAAATTATTTTAAATTTTAGCTCCAACAAATATGTGTGAACATGTGAAGTTTGTCTTTCCTTTGACTGGCTTATTTCACTTAAAACTTTAAAAAATGACATCTCACTTAACAAATGACAGGATCTCATTTTTTTTTTTATGACTGAATTTTACTCAATTGGATATAGGTACCACATTTATTACCCATTCATCTGTCAACAGCCACTTAGTTTGCTTCCAAATCTTAACAATTGTTAACAGTGCTTCAATAAACATGGGAGTGCAGGTATATCTTTGATATACTGATTTCCTTTCTTTTGGGTATATACCTAGTTCTGGAATTGCTGGATCATATGGTAGCTCTGTTTTTAGTTTTGTGAGGAACTTCCAAACTCTTCTCCATAGTGGTTGCACTAATTTACATTTCCAGCAACAGTGTACAAGTGTTTGTCTTTTCTCCACATCCTCACCAGCATTTGTTATTGCCTGTCTTTTGGATATAAGCCAATTTCACTGGAGTAAGAGGATATCTCATTGTAGTTTTGATTTGCATTTCTGTGATAATCAGGGATGTTGAGCACCTTTTCATATACCTGTTTGCCATTTGTATGTATTCTTTTGAGAAATGTCTATTAATATTTTCTGTCCATTTTTTAAATTAGATTATTTGATTTATTCCTGTAGAGTTGTTTGGCTCCTTATATGTCCTGGTTATTCATCCCTTGTCAAATGGATAGCTTGCAAACATTTTCTACCATTATGTGGGTTGTCTGTTATTTTGTTGATTATTTCCTTTTCTGTGCAGACAGTTTTTAACTTGATGCAATCCCATTTGACCATTTTTGCTTTGATTGCCAGTGTTTGTGGGGTATTACTCGAGAAACATTTTCCCAGTCCAATGTCTTGGAAAGTTTCTCCAATGTTTTTTCAATAGCTTCATAGTTTAATGTCTTAGACTTATTTTTAAGTTCTTAATCTATGTTTATTTGTGGTTTTTTTTTTTTTTTTTATGGAGGGATATAGGTGTCTAGTTTCATTCTTCTGCTTAGGTATATTCAGTTTTTCCAGAACCATTTTTTAAAGAGACTGTCCTTTCCCCAATTTATGTTCTTGGCAACATTGTCAAAAATGAATTCACTGTAGATATATGTTTGTTTCTGGGTTCTCTATGCTGTTTCATTGGTCTATGTCTCTATTTTTATATCAGCATCATGCCATTTTTGTTGCTATAGTTCTGTAATATGAATGGAAGTTAGGTAATGTAATTCCTACAGTTTTTATTGTTGTTGTTGTTGTTGTTGTTTTGTTTTGTTTTTGTTTTTTTTTTCCCTTAGGATAGATTTGGCTATTCTGAGCCTTTTGTGGTTCCATATAAATTTTAGGATTTTTCTTTTCTTTTTTCGTGAAGATTGTCATTAGTGTTTTGACAAAGATTGTTTTGAATCTGTAGATTGCTTTGGGGATATAGACACGTTAACAATATTGATTCCTCTAATCCATAAACATGGGATATATTTCCATCGTTTCATGTCCTCTTCAATTTCTTTCATCAGTGTTTTATAGTTTTCATTGTAGAGGGCTTTCACTTCTTTGGTTAATTCCTAGGTATTATATTTATATTATTTTATTTGTAGTTATTAGAAAAGTGATAACTTTCTTCATTCCTTTTTCAGATTGTTCAGTGTTGCCATATAGAAATGCTACTAAATGTGTATGTTGATTTTTGTATCCTGAAACTTTACTGAATTTGTTTATTAGTTCTAATAAATGAAAGAGGAGACATTAAAATTGATACCACATAAATGCAAAGGATCATAAGATGCTATTGTAAACAATTATCTGCCAAAAATGGATAACTTAGAAGAAATGCATAAAGTCCTAGACACATACCAGACCAATAACAAGTGAGGAGACTTAATCAATAGCAAAAATTTTTCAATTAAAGAGAAGCCCAGGACCCAATGGCATCAGAGCTGAATTCTAAAAAACATTTAAGGAAGAACTAATATCAATTTTTCACAAACTTTCAAAATATCAAAGAGAAGGTCACACTTCAAAACCTTTTTTACAAGACCAGCGTTACCCTGATACCAAAGCCAGACAGACATTACAAGAAAAGAAAACTACAGGACAATATCTTTGATAAATATAGGTGCACAAATATTTAACAAAATGCTGGTAAACAAAATTCAACAGCACATTAACAGGATCTTTCACCATGATGAAGGGGATTTATCCCTGGATGGTTATACAAGGATGGTTCAATATTCAAAAATCAATAAATATGTTACACCATGTTAAAAGAATGAAAGACAAAAGTGATACTATCATCTCATTAGATTCAGAAAAAGCATGTGACAAAATTCAGCATCCCTTCATGATAAAAACTCTCAGTGAATGAGGTATAGGAGAAATGAACCTCAACACAATAAAGGCCATATACGATAAACCCACAGATAACATTATACTGAACAGGGCAAAGTTAAAAGGTTTTTCTCCAAGATTTTGATCCATATAAGGATCCCCATTCCCTCCACTTATATTTAACAACTATCATAAGTTCTTGCCTTAGCAATAAGGCAAGAAGAAATAAATAAAAAGCATCCAAATTAGAAAGGAAGAAGTAAAATGTTGCTGTTTACTGATTACCCAATTTTATATATAGAAAACTCTGAAGATTCCATTAAAGAAACTATTAGAATTGGTCAATAGATTCCACACAGTCGCAGGGTACAAAATCAACATACAAAAATCAGTAGTGTTTCTATAGACTAACAACAAACTTTCTATAAAAGAAATAAAGAAAATAATCCTGCTCGGAAGTGGAGGATCCAAGATGGCTGGCTGAGGATCCAAGATGGCCAAATAGGAAGAGCTCTGGAGTGCAGTTCCCAGCAAGAACAATGCAGAGGGTGAGTGTCCACCACATTTCCAAACAAATTTTCACCGCCCACAGACCAAGAGATTCCTGGGCCGAAAATCACCACAAGTTTTAGCATGGCGGTTTCAGCTGGTGCCAGGTTGGTGCACAGAAACTCACACAAATCTGGGCGGCAGTTTCAACTGGTGCCTGGAATGCCTGGGAGACAGAGCTGCCCATTCAACTGAAAAGGAAGGGACAGAGACAGGGAGCCAGACTATCTGTCTCAGTAAGTACCACTCCCACAAAACAAGCAACCTGAAATGCTCTGGATTGAGAGTTTCACAGCAAGCACAGCTGGACCCAGGATGGTACAGCTCAGTTGGGGGAAGGGTAGCAGCATGACAGGAATGTATAAATTAAGCCGACCTTCCTAGGACAGAGCACCTGGGAAAAGAGGCGGTTATGAGTTCCACTGCAGCAGACTTAAAAGTACCTGCCCAGGGGGAGAGATCCATGATGGCTGAATAGAAACAGCTCCAGAATGCAGTTCCCAGCAGGAACAGCACAGAGGGTGAGTGCTCACTGCATTTCCAAACAAGTTTTCACTGCCCCCAGATCAGGAGATTCCCAGACAAAACACGCCAAGAATTTCCAGTGCAGTAGTTTCAGCTGGTGCCACGTCAGTGCACAGAAACTCACACAAGTATGGGGGGCTGTTTCGATGGGCGCCTGGAGCATCTGGGAGACAGAGCCACCCATTCAACTGAAAGGAAGGGGGCTCAGAAAGGGAGCAAGGTGATCTGGCTTGGTGGGTACCACCCCTACAAAACAAGCAATCTGAAATGCTCTGGATTGAGAGTTTCTCACAAAGCACAGCTGGACCCAGGACAGTCCAGATCAGTGGGGGAAAGGGTGTCCCCACTACTGAGGCAGTCTGCCACTATCAAGGCAGTTCACATAGGAGCTGGGCAGAGCCTGTGGCAGCTCAGCAACACCTCTGCTGGCAGACTGTGACTAGACTACTCCATGTAGGGCAGGGCATCTATGAAAAAAGGCAGCAGTATGACAGGAACTTATAAAGCCAACCTTCCTAGGACAGAACACCTGGGAAAAGAGGCATTATAAGTTTTGCTGCAGCAGACTTAAAGGTACCTGCCCAGCAGCACTACATGGAACAGCAGAGCTCCCAGCACAGCATTTGAGCTCCTACATGGGACAGACTGTCTCCTTAAGCAACTCCCCTACCCCCATATACCAAAAGAGACACCTCATAAAGGAGAGCTCAGGCCAATATCTGGTGGGTACCCTTCTGGGACTAGGACAGCAGAGAAAGAAACCGGAAGCAACCCTTGCTGTTCTGCAAGGCAATCTCCAGATGAGCAGGGTCTGGAGTGGACTTCCAGTGGTCCTGCAGCAGAGGAGTCTGACTGTTAGAAGGAAAACAAGAAGCAGAAATAAATAGCTTCAACATCAACAAAAAGGATGTCCATTAAGAGACCCTATCCAAAAGTCATCAGCTACGAAGACCACAGGTAGATAAAACCACTAAGGTGGGAAGAAACCAGCGGAAAAAGGATGAACACACCAAAAACCAGAATACCTCTCCTCCTCCAAGGGATCACAACTCCTCACCAGCTAGGGATCAAAGATGGATGGAGAATGAATCTGATAAATTGACAGAAACAGATTTCAGAAGGTGGTTGATAACAAACTTCTCAGAGCTAAAAGAACATGGGCTAACCCAATGCAAAGAAGTTAAGAACTTAGATAAAAGGTTAGGTGAGTTGCTTACTGGAATAAACAGCTAAGAGAAGAATATAAAAGCCTTGATGGAGCTGAAAAACACAGCACAAGAACTTCATGAAGCATACACAAGTTTCAATAGCCAAATCAACCAAGTCCAGAAGAAAGGATATCAGAGATTGAAGATCAACTCAATGAAATAAAATGAGAAGTCAGGAATAGAGAAAAAAGAGTGAAAAGAAATGAACAAAGCCTCCAAGAAATATGGGATTATGTGAAAAGACCTAACCTACATTTGATAGGTGTACCTGAATGTGACAGAGAGAATGAATCCAAACTAGAAAACACTCTTCAGGATATTATCCATGAGAACTTCCCCAACCTAGCAAGGCAGGCCACCATTCAAGTCGAGGAAATACAGAGAACACCACAAAGATATTCCTCAAGAAGAGCAACCCCAAGGCACATAATCGTCAGATTCACCAAGGTGAAAATGCTAAGGGCAGACAGAGAGAAAGGTCAGGTTACCTACAAAGGGAAGCCCACCAAACTCACAGCAGATCTCTCGGTAGAAACCCTACAAGCCAGAAGAGAGTGGGGGCCAATATTCAACATCCTTAAAGAAAAGAACTTTCAACCTAGAATTTCATATCCAGCCAAACTAAGCTCCATAAGTGAAGCAGAAAGAAAATCGTTTATGGACCAGCAATTGCTGAGAGATTTTGTCACCACTGGGCCTGACTTACAAGAGCTCCTGAAAGAAGCACTAAACAAGGAAAGGAACAACCGGTACCAGCCACTGCAAAAATGTACCAAATGGTAAAGGACATTAACACAATGAAGAAAATGTCTCAACTAATGGGCAAAACATCCAGCTAGCATCAAAATGCCAGGATTAAATTCACACATAACAATATTAACCTTAAATGTAAATGGACTAAATGCCCTAATCAAAAGGCACAGACTGGCAAATTGGATAAAAGTCAAACCCATCAGTGTACTGCATTCAGGAAACCCATCTCATGTGCAAGGACACACATAGGCTAAAAATAAAGGAGTGGAGGAAGATTTATGAAGGAAATGGAGAGAAAAAAAAAAAGCAATAGTTGCAATCCTAGTCTCTGATAAAATGAACTTTAAACCAACAAAGAGCAAAAGAGACAAAGAACGGAGTTACATAATGGTGAAAGGATCAATACAACAAGAAGAGCTAACTATCCTAAATATATACACACCCAATACAGGAGCACCCAGGTACATAAAGCAAGTTCTTAACGACCTACAAAGAGACTTAGAACCCCACACAATAATAGTGGGAGACTTTAACAATCTACTCTCAATATTAGACAGAACTATGAGACAGAAAATTAACAAGGACATCCAGGACTTGAAGTCACATCTGGACCAAGTGGATCTAATAGACATCTACAGAAATCTCCACCCCAAATCCACAGAATATACATTCTTTTCAGCACCTCATGGCACCTACTCTAAAATTGACCACATAATTGGAAGTAAATCACTCCTCAGCAAATGCAAAAGAACAGAAATCATAACAGTCTCTCAGACCACAGTGCAATCAAATTACAACTCAGAATTCAGAAACTAACTCAGAACCACACAACTTCATGGAAACTGAACAACTGGCTCCTGAATGTTGACTGGAAAAACAATGAAATGAAAGCAGAAACAAAGATGTTCTTCAAAACCAATGAGAATGAAGACACAACATACCAGAATCTCTGGGACACATTTAAAGCAGTGTCTAGAGGGAAATTTATAGCAATAAATGCCCACCACAGAAGTGAGAAAAAATCTGAAATCAACACCTTATTCTCAAAATTGAAAGAGCTAGAGGAGCAAGACCAAAAAAAAAAAAAAATCAAAAACTAGCAGAAGACAAGAAATAACTAAGATCAGAGAAGAACTGAAGGAGATAGAGGCACAAAAAAATCATTCAAAAAATCAATAAATACAGGAGCTTGGTTTGTTTTTTTTTAATCAACAAAATAGACAGAACACTAGCCAGATTAATAAAAATGAAAAAGGAGAAGAATCAAATAGACACAATAAAAAACGATAAAGGGGATATCACCACTGACTCCACAGAAATACAAATTAGAAACAGAGATTACTACAAACAACTCTATGCATGTAAACCAGTAAGCCTGGAAGAAATGGATAAATTCCTGGACATCTGCACCCTCCCAAGCCTAAACGAGGAAGAATTTGAAACCTTGAATAGACCAATAACAAGGGCTGAAGTTGAAGCAGCAATTATAGCCTACTAACCAAAAATGTCCATGTCCAGACAGGTTCATAGCAGAATTCTACCAGACGTACAAAGAGGAGCTGGTACCATTCCTTCTGAAACTATTCCAAACAATAGAAAAAGAGGGAATCCTTCCCAAATCATTTTATGAGATCAACATCATTCTGATACCAAAACCGGGCAGAGACTCAACAGAAAAACAAAACTTCAGGCCAATACCCACAATGAACATAGAAGCAAAAACCTGCAATAAAATACTGGCAAACTGATTGCAACAGCACATCAAAAAGCTTATCCATCACGATCAAGTAGGCTTCATTCCAGGGATGCAAGGCTGGTTCAACATATTGCAAGTCTATAAATGTAATCCATCCCATAAACAGAACCAAAGACAAAAACCACATGACTATCGCAATTGATGCAGAAAAGGCCTTCAACAAAATTTAACAGCCATTTATGCTAAAAACTCTCAATAAACTAGGTATCGAAGGAATATATCTCAAAATAATAAAAGCTATTTATGACATACCTACAGCCAATATCATACTGAACTGGCAAAAACTGGAATGATTCCCTCTGAAATCTGGCACTAGACAAGGATGGCCTCTCTCACTACTCCTATTCAATATAATACTGGAATTTCTAGCCAGAAAAATTAGGCAAGAAAAAAAAAAATAAAGGGTATTCGATTAGGAAAAGATGAAGTCAAATTGTCTCTATTTGCAGATGATATGACTGTATGTTTAGAAGACCCTATCATCTCAGCCCAAAATCTCCTTAAATTGATAAGCAACTTCAGCAAAGCCTCAGGGTACAAAATCAATCTGCAGAAATCACAAGCATTTCTATACACCAATAACAGGCTAACAGAGAGCCAAAACATGAGCAAACTCCCATTCACAATTGCTACAAAGAGAATAAAATACCTAGGATTAAAACAAACAAAGGATGTAATGGACTTCTTCAAGGAGAATGACAAACCACTGCTCAAGGAAATAAGAGAGGACACAGACAAATGGAGAAACATTCCGTTCTCATGGTTATGAAGAATCCATATCGTGAAAATGGCCATGCTGCCCAAAGTAATTTATAGATTCAATGGTATCCCCATCAAGCTACCAAGGACCTTCTTCACAGAACTGGAAAAAAACACCTTAAACTTCATATGGAACAAAAAAAGAGCCCACATAGCCAAGACAATCCTAAGTGAAAAGAAAAAAGCCAAAAGCATCACGGTGCCTGATTTCAAGATCTACTACAAAGCTACAGTAATCACAACAGCATGGTACTGGTACCAAAACAGAGATATAGACCAATGGAACAGAACAGAGACCCTGGAGGCAACACCACACATCTACAACCATCTGGTCTTTGACAAAGCTGACAAACACAAGCACTGGGGAAAGGATTCCCTGTTTAACAAACAGTGTTGGGAAAACTGGCTAGCATTGTGTAGAAAGCAGAAACTGGACCCCTTCCTGACACCTTACACTAAAATTAACTCCAGATGGATTAAAGACTTAAACATAAGACCTAACACCGTAAAAACCCTAGAAGAAAACCTAGGCAAAACCATTCAGGACATAGGCATAGGCAAGCGCTTCATGACTGAAACACCAAAAGCATTGGCAACAAAAGCCGAAACAGACAACTGGGACCTAATTAAACTCCACAGCAAAAGAAACAATCATTAGAGTGAATTGGCAATCAACCAAATGAGAAAAATTTTTGCAATCTACCCATGTGACAAAAGGCTAATATCCAGAATCTACAAAGAATTAAAGCAGATTTACAAGAAAAAAACAAACCCATCCAAAAGTGGGTGAAAGATATGAACAGGCACTTTTCAAAAGAAGACATATGTGAGGCCAACAAGCATATGAGAAAATGCTCATTGTCACTGATTATTAGAGAAATGCAAATCAAAACCACATTGAGATACCACCTCATGCCAGTTAGAATGGTGATCATTAAAAAATCTGGAGACAACAGATGCTGGAGAGGATGTGGGGAAATAGGAACACTTTCACACTGTTGGTGGGAGTGTAAACCAGTTCAACCATTGTGGAAGACAGTGTGGCGCTTCCTCAACGACCTAGAAATAGAAATTCCATTTGACCTAGTGATCCCATTACTGGGTATATACACAAAGAATTATAAATCGTTCTCTTATAAAGACACATGCACACGTATGTTCATAGTGACACTGTTTACAATAGTAAAGACCTGGAACCAAACCAAATGTCCATCAATGATAGACTGGACAAGGAAAACGTGGAACATGTACACTGTGGAATACTGTGCAGCCATAAAAAATGATGAGTTTGTGTCCTTTGTGGGGACATGGACAAATCTAGAAATCATCATTCTCAGCAAAGTGACGCAAGAACAGAAAATCGAACACTGCATGTTCTCACTCATAGGTGGGTGTTGAACAATGAGAACACATGGACACACGGAGGGTCAGTGGTGGGGTGGGGAGGTTGGGGAAGGATAACACAGGGAGAAATGCCAGATGTAGGTGATGGGGGGATGGAGGCAGCAAACCACATTGTCATGTGTGTACCTATGCAATAATCCTGCATGATCTGCACATGTACCCCAGAACTTAAGTACAATAAAAAATAAATAAATAAATAAATACAAATAAATAAATAAATAAATAAATAAAATGATCCCATTTGCTGTCACAAGAAAAAAATAAAATAATGAGAATAAATTTAACCAAGGAGGTGAAATATCTGTACATTGAAAAATATAAACCATTAATGAAATAAATTGGATATGATACAAATAAGTAAAAAGATACCTTGTGTTCATGAATTGGAAGAATTAATATTGTTAAAGTGTCCAAACTACCCAAAGTGTCTACAGATTCAATGCAATCCCTATCAAAATTCCAATGTCATTTTTCATAGATACAGAAAATTTCCTAAAATTCAGATTGAAACAATGAGCTCCAAATTGCAAGACAATTATGAACAAAAAGAACAAAGCTGAAGGCATCAAACTGTATATCAAAGAGAGAGTAATTAAAACAGCATAGTAGTGGCATTAAAAAAAATAGACACATTGACTAGTGGAAGAAAATAAAGAGCCCAGAAATGAACTCACACATCTACAGATACTTGATTTTTGACAAAGATGCCAAGAGAAAAGTATTGTCTCTTCCACAGTGTTGGGAAAACTGGATCTCCATACGCAAAAGAATAAAGTTGGATCCTTACCTCATATCATATACAAAATAAACAAAAGATGGACTACAGACTTAATTATAAGACTTCAAAACATAAGACCTTAAGCATGAAACTACTGGAGGAAAACATGGGGAGGGGGGAAACTGCACAATATTGGTCTGGGCAATATTTTTTAGATTTGACCCCAAAAGCACAGGAAATAAAAGCAAAAATAGATGAAGAGGATTACATCAAAATTAAAAGTGTCTACACAACAAAGGAAACAAAACTGAAGGGATAACCTATAGATTAGGAAAAAACATTTGCAAGTCATATATCTGAAAAAGAATTAATATTCAAAATATGTAAGGAGCTCAACTCTATAGTTTGAACGCAAATAATTCAATTAAGGAATGGGCAAAAGACCTGAATAGACATTTCTCAAAAGAAGGCATACAAATGGCTAACAACTAAATAAAAAATACTCAACATGATTGATGATTAGGTAGATACAAATTAAAACCAGAGTGAGATATCACCTCACACCTGTTAGAATGGCTGTTATCCAAAATATGAAAGATAAGTGTTGTCAAAGATATAAAGTAAAGAGAATGTTTATATACTGTTACGGTAACGTAAATTAGTACAGCCATGAAAAAAAGTATGAAGATTTCTCAAAAAACTGAATGAATTTGCATATAATCCAGCAATCTCACTTCTGAATATTTACCTGAAATATATTAAATCAGTATGTTGAAGACATGTCTGCACTCTGATGTTCACTGCAGCACTATTTACAATAGCCAAGTTATTAAATCAACCTAAATTTTCATCAAGGAATGAATTAATAAAGAAATTGTAGTATGTATAGACCATGGAATATTTTTTAGCCATAAAAAGAAGAAATTCTGTCATTTACAATGACATGAATGAAATTGGAGAATATTATGCTAAGCAAAATAAGCCAAACACAGAAAGACACTTCATATGGGCAATCTAAAACAATTAAACTCATAGAAGCAGTGTATAGAATGATGATTACCAGAGGAGGAGGGTGAGGGAAATAGGGAGATGTTAGTCAAAAGGTACATAGCTTCAGTTAGATAGGAGGAATGAGCTTGATGTTTTTGAGAGCTATTGCACAATGTAATAAATATAGCTAATAATTAAGTAATTCATACTTCAATATTACTAAAAGTAAATTTCAAATGTTCTTACTGTACAAAATGTTTGATATTTGAGATGAGGTGTTGAATATGTTAAGTAGCTTGATTAATCATTCCACATTGTATTCAAACATCATAACATTACTTGTAACCTCATGAAAATATACAGCTATAATTTGTCAATACATTAATACAATAAAAATGTTAAAAGATATTGAACTATTCATGTCGTCTATTTATTCTTTTAATCTTGGATAAATTTAATAGTTTGTGGGTTTCAAGGAATTGGTCCATTTCAACTAACATAAATTTCTTTGCATTTCATTGTATTCTTTTATTTTGTTTTTAATGTTTGTAAACTCTCTACTGATAGCCCCTTCTTTTATATGTGATATTGCTGATTTATGTCTTTTTCTATTTCTCTCCATCAGTCTGGCTAGAAGTTTATTGTTTGTATTGAACTTTTCAAAGAGATAGCTTTTGGTTTCCTTAAATTTTCTCAATTTCATTGATTTCTGCTTTTTCATTATTATTTCCTTTCTTCTACAGCTTTGGGTTTACTTGGCTCTTTTTACTATTTTCCTAAGTTGGAAGTTCAGATTATTGATTTGAGGCTTCTTCTTTGGTAGTATTAGCATTAAAAATGTAAATTTCACTCTGAGCACTTCTTGTTTTTTTTTTTTAATTTATTTATTTTACTTCAGGTGCATACTATATCTGGCATTTCTCTCCATGTTATCCCTCCCCACCCTCCCCTCCCTCTCCACACTCACTGTCTCTCCCCTACACCCCCCAACTGCCCCCAGTGTGTGATGTTCCTCTCCCTGAGTTCATGTGTTCTCGTTGTTCAGCATCCACCTACTAGTGAGAACATAGGGTGTTTGGCTTTCTGTTCTTGTGTCAGTTTGCTGAGAATGATGGTTTCCAGATTCAGCCAAGTCCCTACAAAGGACATGAACTCATAATTTTTTATGGCTGTGTAGTATTCCATGGTGTATATATGCCACATTTTCTTTGTCCAGTCAAGTTACATTCCACAATATTGACATGTTGTATTTACTTTTTTTCACTGAAAATATTTTTAATTTTATTTGAGACTTTTTCTTTGATCCACAAGTTATTTATAATTGTTTTGTTTCCTTTATAAGTATTTGGAGATTTTCAATTATATTTCTGTTATCAATTTCTAGTTAATTCTGTTGTAATCAGAGCAAAAATTCATTGTGGGGTTTCAATTTGCTTAAATTTGTTAGTTTATTTGAAAAGAGTATGTGTTGTACTGTTGTTGGAAAAAGTGTTTTATAAATTTCTATTAGATCTAGTTGGTTGATGATGTTTAAATTTTGTATATTCTTGCTGATTTTTTGAATACTTCTTTGAATTACTGAAAAATGGTTGCTGGAAGTCTCTAACTATAATTGTGAAATTTTATATTTCTTCTTTCAGTTTTATAAGCTATTGCTTTATGTGTTTTGAAACTCTGTTTTAAAAGTGTGTGCATTTAGAATTGTTATGTCTTCTTGGTGAATTGGCCCTTTTATCATTACATAATATCTCTCTGTATCCTGGGTAAGTTCCTTACTTTGAAGTCTAGTTGCCTTGGCATTACGTATAGCCACTCCAGCTTTCTTTTGAAGAGTGTTTCCATGGTATATTTTTTCCATAATTTCCTTTTGAACTACCTACATCATCATATACAAAGTAAGTTTCTTTTTCTTTTTGTTCTTTCTTTTTTTTTTTGAGAAGGATTCTGGCTCTGTCCCCTACCCCCCATGCTGGAGTGCACTGGTGTAATCTCAGCTCACTGCAACCTTCGCCTCCAGAGTTCGAGCAATTTTCCTGCCTCAGCCTCTCGGGTACCTGGGATTACAGGTGTGGTGCCATCATTCTCAGCTAATTTTTGTTTTTCTTTAGGAGAAATGGGGTTTCGTCATGTTGGCCAGGATAGTCTTGAACTCCTGACTTCAAGTAATCCATCTGCCTTGGCATCCCAAAGTGTTGGGATTACAAGCATGAGCCACCACACCCGGCCCTAAAGTAGGTTTCTTATAGATAGCACATAGGTGGATTGTGTTCTTTTATCTACTCTGCCAATCTTTGTCTTTTAATTAATGTGCTTAGGTCATTTACCATTAATGTTATTATAGATATGTTTGAATTTAAATCTACTTTTCAGTTATTTTTCCATTTTTAAAATTTCTGTTTCTCATTCTTTGCCATTTTTTAGATTATTTGATTTTTAAATTCAACTCTAATGTATCTGTTGACTTTTTGTGTGTGCTTTTTTTTTTTTNGAATTACACTATACATAATTATTTTTTCAGTTTATTTACCTCTTCAGGTGAAATGTAGAGCTCTTATTACCCTATAGGTCACATTTTTCTCTCCTCCATTTTTGTTGTAGATGTAGTTGTGTTACATCTACATACATTAAAGGCCCATGATACATGTATAATTTTGCATTTTAACCAATCAAACATTTTAAGTACTTAAGAGGACCACAATGCTTTACTATGTTTACCCAGATATTTACCATTTCTATTGCTTTTCCTTCATTCCTGATGAAGGCATATATTATAAACCTTTTAATTTCTGTGGAATTGGAAGTAATGCCCTAACTTTCATTTCAGATTTTAGTAACTTAGGTGTTATTTCTTTTTTTTCTTAGTTAGTCTAGCTAAAGATATGTCAGTTTTGTAAATTGGGACACGTAGTCAATTACACAATAATAGAGACTTCAATATCTCAGCTTGTAATAGTAGATAAAACAACCAGACAGAAGATCAGTAAGGAAATAGAAGACTTTAATAACACAATGAACCAATTATACCTAAAAGAAATTGAAAAAAAATAACACTACACCTAACAATAGCAGAATTCATACTCTGGATTAACCTGTAACTAGTA
Source organism: Cebus imitator (assembly GCF_001604975.1). Lineage (NCBI taxonomy): Eukaryota > Metazoa > Chordata > Mammalia > Primates > Cebidae > Cebus > Cebus imitator. The sequence continues at coordinate 1,303,423 of NW_016107778.1, read as the reverse complement.
AGGAGATTAAATCAGTAATCAAAAGCCTCCTAACAAAAGCCCTGGATCACATGATTTCACTCATGAATTTTACCAAAGATTTAAAGAAGAAAGAACATGAATCCTTCTCAAACTTTTCCAAAAAATTGAAGACAAGAGAACACTTCCTAACTTGTTCTATGAGGCCAGCATTGCCTGGATACCAATGCCAGACAGAGATACTTCAAAAACAAGAAAAGTACAAACCAGTATCACTTACGAATATTGATACAAGTATCCTCAACAACATAATAGCAAACCTAATTCAGAAGCATATTAAAGGATTAGGCATTATGACCAAGTCAGATTTATTTCCAGAATGCAAGAATTTCCAACATTAAAAAATCTATCAATTTAATACATTGCATTAATAGAATAAAGAAAAAGCACAAGGAAGTAAAAGATAACCCTTAGAAAGGGAGAAAATATTTGCAAATAATATATCGGACAAGTAATTAATATCCACAATATATGAAGAACTCCTCCAAGTCAATTATAACAACAAAAATGCAATTAAAAAATGGACAATGAACTTGAACAGACATTTCTCCAAAGACATACAAATGCTCAATAAGCATGTGAAAAGATGTTCAATGTCACTAATTAGGAAAATGCAAATTAATCCCACAGTGAGATACCACTTCACACCCAATAATATGGCTATTTTTTAAAAATGGAAACTGACAAGTATTGGCCAAAATCTAGAGAAGTTGGAACCTTTGTGCATTGTTAGCGGGAAAGTTAACAACGGTACAACCATGGTAGAAAACAGGTTGGCAGTCACTTAAAAAAAGTTAAAGAATTACCACACAATCCAACAATTCCACTTCTATGCATACATGCCAAAAAATAAAAGCAGGGTGCTGGGCATAGTAACTCACACCTGTAATTCTAGCATTTGCAGGCCAAGGCAGGTAAATTGTTTGAACTTAGAAGTTTGAGACCAGCCGTGGCAACATGACAAAACTCTATCTCTACAAAAAATACAAAAATTAGCCATGCGTGGTGGCATGCACCTGTCATCCTAGCTACTTGGGAGGCTGAGGTGTGTGGAATGCTTGAGCCCTGATTGCATCACTGCACTCCGGGCTAGATGACAGAGTGAGACACTGTCAAAAAAAAAAAAAAAGATTTAAAAGCAGGGACTCAATCAGATCTGTGTACACCAATGTTCATAGCATAGCAACATAATCCACAATAGCCAAAAGATGGAAACAATTTGTGTCCATCAACAGATAAACGATGGATAAGCAAAATGTGACACATATATATGTAATGGAATATTATTCAGCCTTAAGCCTTAAAAGGAATATAATTCTGGATATATGCTACAACATGGATGAACTTTGAAAACATTGTGCTAAGTAAAATAAACTAGATACAAAATTCCAGATACTGTAAGTTTCCACTCATGTGGGGAACCTAGAATAGGCAAATTCATAGAGACTGAGAATAGAATAGAGGTTACTGGGGGCTACAGAGAGAGAGAGAAATTTACATTATTATTTAATTAGTACATACTTTCTGTTTGAGGTATTATTGAAAATGTTCTGGAAATGGATAGTGGTGATGGTTGCATAACATTGTGAAAGTAGTTAATGCCATTGAACTCTACACTCAAAATGAAGAAAATCATAGAGTTTTAAAAGTTTTATCTACAAATATCTTTAATATGCTTAGTTAATTTCTATATACTTAATTCCTAGATACTAGATTGTTTTCATTGTTACTGCAAGTGCTATCTTATATATCTTTTGTATTATATTGCTGAGACAGAGAAATGTTATTAATTTTTGTAAGATGATTTTTATTTGGCATGCTAAACTCACTTATCAGTTTTAATAGTTTATTTTTTGGTATTTCATGTCTGCAAATAATGAAAACTTTATGCCTTCTCTTCCCATACTCATGCCTCTTTTTAAAAAATTCTATACTGAGTTGGGTAGAAACTCTCACACTCTGTAAAATAGTATGCGTGATAATAGGCATGGATCTTGATCTCAATCTTAAATGGGATTTTATTTAAAGTTCCTCTATTAAGTACATATGGTCCCTACTTTATAATGGCTCCAGTTATGATTTTTTGACTTTAAGATGGTGCAAAAGCAATATGCATTCAGTAGAAACTATACTTCAAGTTTCCACACAACGATTCTGTTTTTCACTGTCACTACAGTATTCAATAAATTACATGAAATATTCTTTCTTTTTAATGTAAAATAGGCTTTGTGTTCAATTATTTTTCCCAATTGTAGGGTAATGTAAGTGTTCTGAGCATGTTTAAGGCAGGCCAGGCTAAGTTGTGTTCAGTAGATTAGTTATATTAAATGCATTTTTGACTGACGGTATTTTCAATTTACAATGAGTTTAACAACAAGTAACCCCAACATAAGTCAAGAAGCACCTACATGTTTGCTGGGTTTTTTTGTACATAACCTCTACAAAGTTAGTAAGTGTTCTTTTTATTCCTAATTTACTAAGACTTTTTGTTGTTACTGTCAATAAGACTTGAAAGTTATCAAATATTTTTCCTGCTGCAATATGTCTGTCTTCTTTGAGAGACTATGAACATCATGAGTGCAGGCCTCAAGTCTGTCTTCCTCACTGTTATATTTCCAATGTTCAGCACTATTCCTGGTACATAGTGCTTACACAACGAAGCTCACTACATTCTTTCAGTAAAGACAATTTGTTAATTGTATAACTCAAATGATACTGAGCATCTCACTAGTTTATGGACTCTCTTTAATCCCATGGCACTGTGTTATTCATCTACCCCAATCCTCTAGCATCTAGCCTCATCCTGGCACATAACCAGTGCTCAATTTGCAGCTTATGAATGGATTTCATTTTTGATTTTTTTTTAATCTCATCATTTGAATGTATAATTGTAAAAGCATTATTTGTCTTGTCAGGCCACATTTAGATTTTCTCCTTGGAAAATAGGAATTCTTCACCTGTATTCTAGGAACTGGGGTAGCTATACCACCAACACCATCCTTTCTCTTTCTTGACTTCCTACTCATTGTGTAGACCACACAGCCCAAAACTCAACACTCATTTTTATCAATATTAACAAAGTAATTGCTATTTCCTATGTGCCAGGTACTGTGATAAGCACTTCGATATTTACATTCACATCTCCATTAGATAAATACCAGTATTAGCCTAATTTTACAGATGGGGAAAGTCAGGAAATTTTACACAACATATAATTGGCAAATCTGGAATTCAAATTCAAACCCAGGTGAGTCTGATTCCAAAGGCACACACTCTCAACCATTACATCAGTGGCTTTCAAATATCTGTCCACACCCTGCAGTAAGAAATTTGCTTTAAATTGGAAATCTCTACACTTATGTACATATGTATATAACACACATATGTATGTGTATATGTATAACATATATATATATTACATACTTAACAGAAAGTTTCACAAACCAGTACCTGGAATGACTGCTATTTTTTATTCTATTCTGTTCTGTTCCTTGAAACACAAATATCTATACCTAGTACTGATTTCACAACTCATTAATGAATTGTGACCTCCCAGGTTTGAAAACATTGCACTACACTGTGCTAAATCCTCAAACTTATTCATCCTTCACCACTGCCATTGCTACCACCTTAGTCTAGGACACCATCATCTCATGCTTGAATTACAGAAAGAACCTCTTCACTGGGTCTTTTGCTCTTGTCCCATTCTTTTTTTTTTTTTTTTTTTTTTTTTTTTTCTGGGGTACATGTGTAGATCTTGCAGGATTGTTACATAGGTATACACATGCCACGGTGGTTTGCTGCCTCCATCCCCTTATCACCTATTTTAGGTATTTTTCCCAATGTTATCCCTCCAGACCCCTCGCTATCACTCTCCTAGTCCTGCACCCCCCAACAGACCCCAGTATGTGACGTTCTTCTCCCAGTATCCATGTGTTCTCATCGTTCAACATCCACCTATGAGTGAGAACATGTGGTGTTTGGTTTTCTGTTCTTGTGTCAGTATGCTGAGAATGATGATTTCCCGATTCATCCATGTCCCTGCAAAGGACATGAACTGATCTTCTTTTATGGCTGCTTAGTATTCCATGGTACATATGTGCCACATTTTCTTTGTACAGTCTAACATTGATGGACATTTGGGTTGGTTCCAAGTCTTTGCTATTGTAAACAGTACCACAATGAACATACGTGTGCATGTGACTTTATAATAGAACAATTTATAATCCTTTGGATATATACCCAGTAATGGGATTGCTGGGTCAAATGGTATTTCTAGTTCTAGCTCCTTGAGGAATCACCACACTGTCTTCCACAATGATTGAACTAATTTATACTACCACCAACAGTTTAAAAGCATTCCTATTTCTTCACATCCTCTCCAGCATCTGTTGTCTCCAGATTTTTTTAATGATCACTGTTTTAACTGGCATGAGATGGTCTCTCAATGTAGTTTTGATTTGCATTTCTCTAATGACCAGTGATGATGCACATTTTTACATGTATTTATTGGCCACATAAATGTCTTCTTTTGAAAGTGTCTGTTCATATCCTTTGCCTACTTTTTAATGGGGTTGTTTGTTTTTTTCTTTTAAATTTGTTTTAGTTCTCTGTGGATTCTGGATAATAGCCACTTGTCAGATGTGTAGCTTGCAAAATTTTTTTCCCATTCTATTGGTTGCCAGTTCACTATGATTGTTTCTTGTGCTATGCAGAAGCTCTTAAGTTTAATTAGATCCCATTTGTCTATTTTGGCTTTTGTTGTCATTGCTTTTGGTGTTTTAGTCATGAAGTCCTTGCCTATATCTATGTCCTGAATGGTATTGCCTAGGTCTTCTAGTGTTTTTATGGATACCAAAACCTGGCAGAGACACAACTAAAAAAGAAAATTTCAGACCAATATCCATGATGAACATCAATGCAAAAATCTTCAATAAAATACTGGCAAACCTAATGCAACAGCATATCAAAAAGCTTACGTATCACAGTCAAGTAGGTTTCATCCCAAAGATGCAAGGCTGGTTCAACATATGCAAATCTATAAACGTAATCCGTCACATACACAAAACCAAAGACAAAAACCACATGACTATCTCCATAGATACAGAAAAGGCCTTGGACAAAATTCAACAGCTCTTCATGCTAAAAACTCTGAATAAACTAGGTATCGATGAAATGTATCTCAAAATAGTAAAAGTTATTTACAACAAACCCACAGCCAATATCATACTGAATGGGCAAAAACTGGAAGCATTCCCTTTGAAAACTGGCACTAGACAAGGATGCCCTCTCTCACCACTCCTATTCAACATAGTATTGGAAGTTCTGGCAAGAGCAATTAGGCAAGAAAAAGAAATAAAGTGTATTCAATTAGGAAAAGAGGAAGTCAAACTGTCTCTATTTGCAGACGACATGATTGTATATTTAGAAGAGCCCATCGACTCAGCCTAAAATCTCCTTAAGATGATAAGCAACTTCAGCAAAGTCTCAGGATACAAAATCAGTGTGCAAAAATCACAAGCATTCCTATACACCAATAACAGATAGAGAACCAAATCATGAGCTCTTGCCCCATTTTTAACACAAGAGCAAGAGGAATCATTTCCAAGTCTCAAGCATGTCAATCCTTTATTCAAAACTCTCCCAAAATTTCCCATCACATTCAGAATAAAATCTGAACTCCCAATCAGCCATAGAGGCTTGCATGTGTAGGTAGACACTGCCTAGCTCTCTGATGTTGTTTTTCTCCTCTACGTTTGCTCACTATCCTCCAATCACATAGGCCTTCTTTGTATTCCTTGAACAGCACAGCTTGCTCCTGATAAAGGTTTTTGCACTTGCTTTCCCTCTATCTGGGTCGCTCTGTGTTCCAGTTTTCTTGTGCTTGGCTCTTTCTCCTTTTTCAGATCTTAGCACCAATGTCACATCTTCAGAGAGGAATAGTCTAACCACTCCGTATCAAATAGTCACTTAAACAAACCCAGTTTTCTTTCTTATAATACCACCATCTTATTTTTCACACAGCATTTTATCACCATCCAAAATTACTTTGTTAATTTATATATATATCATTATTGTCTGTCTGATTCACTGTTGCATTCCCAGCACCTGGAACAATGGAACAGAGTAGTTGTGAAATAATGTATTCGATAAAGGAGTGCTTCCTGGTCTATCCCCTCAACTTAAGTCTGAGAATAGGCAATGATTACATTTTTTCTGACTCTTCCAGGGCCCAGATTAAGCCATTTCCCACACTTTTGACACAATTTATGTTTGCCCATTGGTTATTTCAGATGGTTCTTATCAAGAGATGGGCAAGCCTTCTCTTTGTTCTCTTTGTCCCTCCAAGAGGCAAGGACAGGCAAGCATCCCAGTTCCTGCTTGAAGGACAGGAATGAAGGCCGGAGAGAGATTCATGAAAATTCTATAGCCAGGGAGTAGCTAGAATCCAAGCATTCTGGGAACTTGGACACCTTACGTCTAAGTCTCATGATTTTAAGTGAAGAAGTCCTGTCCTAATCAATGCAGGACTCTGGAACCAGATGAAGCATGAGAGTCAAGGGGCTACTTTGCTTAAAGATGTGACACAGGGAAGAGAGGAGGCAATCTTCAGCCCTAGACAGCAGCCCTCTCAGACAAGGGATCTTGATGTCCCCTACTCACAAGGGGTCAGCCAGTGACAACGTATGTCCCTCAGTCTCAGGTGGCCCTAGCCAGGGTAAAAAGAAAAAAAAAAAGCAGATTCAAGGGAATACAGTCTCTGGTTTATGGACCTCTGAAAGGCTGTCACTAGCAGAGGGAGCAGACTGCTCTGTGTTGCCCCAGGGTATTTAACTAAGACCTGTGGGTAAGATTTCCAGGGAGGTAGATATCAGCTAAGCACAAAGATAATATCAATGACAATATGTACTGCCTTGTAAAGCAATGAACTCTCTGTTACTAGAATTGCTCATGCAAAATTGTATTAGCACCAATTTAACTCATTTCCCCAGCAGTGTTTTCACCTCAAAAGCTTCTTCCTTATGATACTTGTATGGCTGACTGATTCTTGGCCTTCAGATCTCAGCTCACATGTCCCTTTCTCAGAGAGGGCTTCCTGACAATCGAATATAGAGTACCAACCCAGGCAGTCTTATTTTAATTCTCTGCTCAACACTAATTGTCATCTAATACTTATTGTGTTAGTTTGTTGCCCCACACGCCCACCATCCCCTCTATAATATAAGCTTCATGAGAGCGAGGACCTTCTTTTGTCTGTCTTATTTAATGTTATATCCCCAGAGGCTAGAGCACTGTGTATCTCATTGCTAATGCTCAATAAATACTTGTTGAATGGCTAAGTGAAAAGGCCAAATGACATATGTCAGAAATATTGCAGAAAAGATTTCTACATAGATAGACTTCTACATACTTCTGCATACATAGTAAATCTTGTACAAGATTTGCTAGATGACTTTTTTTTACACTAGATAAAGATATACTTTATGTTATAATATTACACAAATCTCTTTAAATATAGATGCAGTCTATGGCTATACCATCCTGAATGTGCCCAATCTTATCTAAATATGAATGCAAAAATTCTCAATAATATGCTAAAAAAGTAAATCTATTAATATAAGAAGACTTATACTTCATTACTGAGATGTAACCCAGGAAAGCAATGTCTTTTTACATCTGAAAGTCAATTACTGTAACACACCATATTAATAGGATAAATTTCAACAACCACAGGATCATCCAAATAGATACTGAAAACTTCTTTGAAAAAGTTCAAGGTTCCTTCACAATGAAATGCTCAATAAACAATAAACAGAAGAGAACTTTCTGAATTTACTTTAAAATATGGATGAAAAACCCACAGTTAACATCACAAAAAGAAGTTTCCCATAAGAAAAAGAAAGTAGAATATGTATATAGCGGATAAGGATATCTAGTACCTGCCAAATAAGAAAAGTAAAAACTCCAATAATTTAAAAGGCTCATTTTTCAATGACCCATTAATGATAGAACAATTAAACAACTATATAAAAATTACTCTTACCTATAAATTAGAAATACATTTCAATTTACTCATAGATTTAACACTTTATAGTGAATAGAAAAAATTTAACTGCCTTTTAAAAAATTACCTGTTAAACTCATGTGCTATTGCTTAAAAAGTACCTACTGAAGTCTCACTGCAAAGCTTGCTTGCAAAAGCAGTGAAAATCTAGTCTAGATATTCTCTTTAATAATGAGCTACCAATAAACACAATAAATAACTCATATGCCCTTTCATTCATGTTTTGAATTTTCTTAACCACTCTAAAATAATTAGTTTGCATCAGGCTTTCCATATTACTTACATTTATAGGATTTCATTCCAATAGATGTCGTGTGATCTTTAATATAATTAAAATAGAGTACTTTTTTTGTATTTTCCATATTACTATGCATAGTTGCGTAGTATGGGGTACATTCTTATATTTATAAGGTCCATCCCCAGTGTGCATTATCCTGTGTCTATGAATAAATATGAAAAAAAAAATGAAGGCATTCCCACATTTTGGACATTTATAGAGTTTTCCTCCACAATGAGTTATTTTATGTCATCCAATAGAACTGGAAGAATGAAAGGCTTCATAATATTTCTAACTTTCATAAGATTTTTCTTCAGAGTCCTTTCACATTTTCGAAACACATTGCTTCTAGTCATAGGGTTTTTTCTTCAGTTTGTTTTGTTTAATATCTTTGAAAGAAACCAAGAAAATTAAACTCTTTCCTGCATTTCTTCCATTCACAAGGTTTCACTCCAGTGAGTTCTTACATTCGAGAATCACCAGTGTGTCTGAAGGCTTTAACCACATTTTTTATAGGTTTGTAGAAATTTCATAGGGTTTATTTCTGGTATGATTTCTTTCATGGTTATAAAGATGGCTGGAACAACTGAAGGCTTTCCCACATTTTTTATATTCACAGGATTTCTCTCCACTGTGAGTTATTTTATGTCTATAAAGGTAACTGGGATGGCTGAAGGCTTTCCCACATTTCTTACAGTCACAGGATTTCTCTTCACAATGAATTATTTCGTGACTATAAAGCTTCCTAGGATGACTAAAGGCTTTGGTTTATTTCTGGTATGAGTTCTTTCATGGTTATAAAGATGGCTGAAACCACTGAAGGCTTTCCCACGATTTTACATTCACAGGGTTTCTCTCTACCACAAGTTCTTTTATGTCTATAAAAGTAACTGGAATGACTGAAGGCTTTACTGCATTTCTTATATTCATAGGATTTGTCTCCACAATGAGTTCCTTCATGTCTTTGAATAAAATTCTCAATAAACAATGAACAGAAGAGAATGACTGAAGGATTTACCACAATGCTTCTATTAATAGGGTTTCTCTCCAGGATGAGACTTTTTCATGGTTATTAAGATAAATAAGATATACAAAGGATTTACCACATTTCTTACACTCACAGGGCTTTCCTCCAAAATGAATACTTTCATGTCTTTTATTTTAAAAAAAAGGGAAAAGACAAATGATTTCCCACATTCCTTATATTCACTGGGCTTTGCTCCAGTGTAAGTTCTTTTATGTATTGGACAGGGAATAGAAAAACTGAAGAGTTTACAATACTGTTTACATTCATAGGGCTTATCTGCAATGGGAGTTCTCTGCTTTATTTGAAATAAACTGGAAAAATCTAAAGCTTTCTCACATAATATACATTTGTAAGGTTCATTTACAATGGGAGTTACTATGTGTCTTTGAAAACTTGTGAGATAAAAGAGGGCTTTCTGATACTGTTTAGATTTAGATGGCTTCTCTCCACATTCTACACACTCAGTTTGTTTGTGTCCAGAGTGAGATATAATGTGCCTATGAAGGGATGAGTGATATATGAACATTTTTTAACACACTGCATTCATGTGGTTTTATGCCTGTGCTACTTTTTTGTTCGGAGTAAGATTTGGAATCTGGATGAAGGTTTATCTCTGCTGCCTACGTTATTTAATTTCACCTAGTCTCTTTATCATATGATTTCTGAAAAAAATGACTACTACATTATTAATGGTTGTCTCATTAATGACTTTCTATTTATTAAAAGGTCTTGACCTTAGATTGCAACCGATATCAGAAAATTCCAGGTTTTCTGCACTGACTAAAGTGTTTGAAAGTAAATGAATTTATTTCTCTACAATAGACCTTCCTCCATCATAGCTATTGTCAAATATTTATATAGGCAGTTTCTTAGCACTATTTCCAAGTGAACTACTTTGTAAACACTGAGCATTTACGTTACACAGAAATATATATTTTTGGTCAACATTTTTATAAATAAATATATTTAAAGTTTGCTTATTTTTGGTTTGCTTGAAGTTAAAAGGCTGTGACATCCTGCGATTCCCTTATGGAATAACGCTTTCTCTTGTGAGTGGAAATTACCTTAAATCTCTGAAAGAATTTTTTGTACTGTTTTTCAATACATTGGTGTCTCCATTGATTTCCTATATAACCCAAGTTCCTTAAGATTTGTTGCATCATATCTTTATGTAGATTTTTCCAGGAAGGAGCTAGCAAAGGCTGCTCTTCCCTGATAAAGGTCACAATCACATCTTCGAAGGCCACTGAGTCCATTTCCTGACTTCTTGGGTGTGCCAACACCCTTTCTGCAGATTTCCAGTACCTGCAGGTCACAAGGCTTACAGAGGTTGTGATGAAGCCACCTTGGGATTCCAGGAGCTGAGGAGTAAGAGCAATAGAGATGGGACCCTGATCTCATGGCATGAAAACAAAGGTATCCCAAGATTGTGGAAAGCAGTTCCATTTTATCTGGCTGCACACCTGATTGGACCTACTAGATTACTTACTTTCTTTAACTTTTATTTTAGGTGTAGGGCTATGTGTGCAGGTTTGTTATATAAGTAAAATTGTGTCATGGGGATTTGGTGTACAGATTATTTTATCACCCAGGTACTAAGCATAATATCCATTAGTTATTTTTCCTAATCCTGTCCCTCCTTTCATCCTCATCCCTCAAGTAGACCCCAGTGTCTGTTGTTCCCCTCTATGTGTTCATGTGTTCTCATCATTTAGCTCCCACTTATAAGTGAGAACATGTTATATTCAGTTTTCTGTTCCTGCATTAGTTTGCTAAGGATAATAGCCTCCCAGCTCCATCTAGGTTCTTGCAAAGGAAATTATCTTGTTCATTTTTGTGGTTGCATAGTATACCATGGTGTATATGTATCACATTTTCTTTATCCAGCCTACCATGGATGAACATTTAGGTTGATTCCATGTCTTTGCTATTGTGAATAGTGCGGCAATGAACATACACATACACTTGTCTTTAAGGTAGAACAATTAATATTATTTTGGGTATATACCTAACTTTTTAAGGTTTTTGCAGTTTCAAACACAAAGATATCAGAGCTTGTGACACATGTGAGGCAACCCTATGGGTCCCAGAGTTGTTCTTGAGAAGTGATTCTCAAAGTACAGTCCCCAAGCCAGGAACATCAGCATTATCTGGGAACTTGTTAGAAATGTAAATCCTTGAGCTTCATCTAGACCAACTGCACCTAGACCAACTGAATCATAAAATTCTTGTGGAGGGGCCCAGAAATGTGTGTTTAAATATGCTTTTCAGGTGATTCTGATGCATGGTAAAGTTTGAGAATCACTAGTCTAGGGAAAGCAGTACTTGGCTCCCCATGGTAGTCCAACACACAGCAATAGGCAGGGCACACTCCTACTGCCATGGCTTCAACTGACACCTTTCTATATCTTGCCAAGCCCCTCTCCCAGGCTCTTGGTATCATCTTACATTCAAATTGTCTAAATCAGAACTTACAGAATTTTCCCCAATCCTGACTCTTTTCCTTTGAGCCAAATTTTGTCCTTTACACAGAATCCCTCAGACTCAAAATCCTGAGTCCTGTTTCCCTCTCTCTTTCGAAGAGTTGCCAAATCTTGTTGATTCTTTTGGACAGCATCTTTTGCATTTATCTTTTTCTTTTCATCTCCACTGTTTTCCCCTTTCCATTTCTTCCTCTTCCCAGCCTGGTCCTTCATGGCCCCATCTCAGCTGGACTAGCTCCTAGCTGATCTTTCTGCCTCCAGCTTCCTCTAGGAGTCATAAATGGCCACTAGAGGTTTGTTCACAGGAGCTCCCACTCTAAATATAGAATACCCTTTACCCTTCTTACCATGAAGTGTGGCAATGTTGTTCAGAATAAAAAAGGATTCATTCTTGCAGGTAGGCTGCTTGAGTTCAAATACTGGTCTCACCTTGTATTAGTCCATTTTCACACTGCTATAAAGAAATACCCAAGACTGAGTAATTTACAAAGAAAAGAGGTTTAATTGACTCATAGTTCCACATGGTTGGGGATGCCTCAGAAAACCTACAATCATGGTGGAAGGCAAAGGGGAAGCAAGGCACCTCTTACATGGTGACAGAGAAGAAAGAAGGAGAAAACTGCCAAACACTTTTAAAACCATCAAATCTCGTGAGAACTCCTTCACTATGATGAGGACAGCACGGGGTAAACTGCCCCAAGATCCAATCACCTCCCACCAGGTCCCTCCCTTGACATGTGGGGATTATAATTCAGGATGATATTTGGGTGGGAACATAGAGCCAAATCATATAATTGCACCCCTGGTCCCTCCCAAATCTTGTGCTTTTCAGATTTTAAAACCAATCATGCCTTCCCAACAGTTCCCCAGTCTTAACTCATTATAGCATGAATTCAAAAGTAAAAGTTCAAAGTCTCATCTGAGGCAAGGCAAGTCCCTCTCACCTATGAGCCTGTAAAATCAAAAGCCAGTTAGTTACTTACAAGATACAATGGGAGTACAGGCATTTGGTAAATGTTCCCATTCCAAATGGAAGAAACTGGCCAAAACAAAGCGGCCACAGGACCCTTGCAAGTCCAAAGTCCGTCTAGACAGTCATTAAACCTTAAAGCTCCAAAATCTCCTTTCACTCCATGTCTCACATCCAGGGAATGCTGATGCAAGGATTGGGCCCCCAAGGCCTTGGGCAGCTCTGCCCCTGTGGCTCTGCAGAGTACAGCCCTCCTGGATGCTTTCACTGACTGACATTGAGGACCTGCAGCTTTTCGGGTACACGATGCAAGCTGTCAGCGGACCTACATTTTTGGGGTCTGGAGGACGATGGCCATCTTCTCACAGCTCCTCTAGGCAGTGCTTCAGTGGAGACTGTGTGTGGGGAACCCAACCCCACATTTTCCTCCCATACCACCCCAGCAGAGGTTCTCCATGAGAACTCCACCCCTGCAGCAGACTTATGTCTGACATCCAGACATTTCCATACATCCTCCGAAATCTAAGCGGAGGTTCCCAGAGCTCAACTCTTATCTTCTGCAACCGGCAGTCACAACACCATGTGGAAGCTACCAAGGACTGTGGCTTGCACCCTCTGAAGCCATGGCCAGAGCTGTCCTTTGGCCCCTTTTAGCCACGGCTGGAGCTGGAGCAGCTGTAACGCAGGGCACCAAGTCCCAGGGATGCACAAGCTAGTGGGGCCCTGAGCCTGGCCCAAAAAACTGATTTTCCTTTCTAGGCCTCTAGGCCTGTGATGGGAGGGGCTGCAGTGAAGATCTCTGACATGCCCTGGAGACATTTTCCTCATTGTCTTGGTGATTAACATTCAGCTCTTTCAGTACTTAAGCAAATTTCTGCAGCTGGCTTGAATTCTTCTTCAAAAAATGGGTTTTTATTTTCTACCACATAGTCAGGCTGCAAATTTTCCAAAACTTTACTCTCTGCTTCTCTTTTAAGCATAAGTTCCAATTTCAAACCATCTTTTTTTGTGAATGCATATAACTGAACAGCTTCAGAATAAGCCAAGGAACCTCTTGAATGCTTTGCTGTTTAGAAATTTCTTCCACCAGATAACCTAAATCATCTCTCTCAAGTAAAAAGTTCCGGCTGGGTGCGGTGGCTAGAGCCTGTAATCCCAGCACTTTGGGAGGCCAAGGCTAGTGGAGGTCAAGAGATCAAGACCATCCTGGCCAACATGGTGAAACCCCGTCTCTACTAAAAATACAAAAATTAACCGGTCGTGGTGGCAAGTGCCTGTAGTCCCAGCTACTCCGGAGGGTGAGGCCGAAGAAGTGCTTAAACCCAGGAGGCGGAGGTTGCAGTAAGTGGAGATCGCGCCACTGCACTCCAGCCTGGCGACAGAACAAGACTCCATCCCCCCCCAAAAAAAGAAAAGTTTCACAGATCTCTAAGGCAGGGGCAAAAATGATGCCAGTCTTCTTTCTAAAGCATAGCAAAAATGACTTTTACTCCGGTTCCCAATAAGTTTCTCATCTCCATCTGAGACCACATCAGTCTGGAGTTCATTGTCCATATCATTATCAGCATTTTGGTTAAAACTATTCAACAGTCTCTAGGAAGTTCCAAACTTCCTCACACCTTCCTGTCTTGTTCTAAGCCCTCCAAACTGTTCCAACCTCTTCCCGTTGTTTCCATATTTTCAGGTTATCTTTATTGCAGTACTCCACTATCCTGGTACCAATTCTCTGTATTAGTCCATTTTTACACTACTATAAAGAAATACCCGAGACTGGGTAATTGATTAAAAAAAAAAATGTGGGTTAATTGACTCACAATTCCACGTGGCTGGAGAGGCTACAGGAAATCTACAATCATTGTAGAAAGTGAAGGCAAAGCAAGACACTTCTTACATTGTGGCAGGAGAGCGAGAGAGAGAAGTGGGGAACTGCCAAACACTTTTAAAGTCATCAGATCTCCTGAGGACTCCCTCACTATCATGAGAACAGCATGGGAGAAACTGCACTTATGATCCAATCAGCTCCCACCAGGTCCCTCCCTTGTCACATGGGGATTACAATTCAGGACGAGATATGGGTGAGGGTACAGAGCCAAACAATATCACACCTCTTCCTAGCTGTGTGATCTTGGGCATGACCTCTGACACCTCTATGACTCTTACTTCTCATCTGAAAAATGGGGATCATGGTCAGAGTTCCTACTTTATGGGATTGTGGTGAGAATTAAATGTATGTAAAGTACTTAGAATGATGCCTAGTTCAAGGTAAGTACTATATATGGGTTTGTTATTGTTATTAGTAGCAGTCTTAATACCTAATTTTGAAACCCAGATCAATTCCTATCTTTTCTTCAAAGCCTGCCTTGACATCAAGAAGAAATTTCTCTTTCTTTTGTTTTTCCTGTAACATTTAATCTCAGTGATAGAGCCAGATGGAACATTAAGGCCCAGAGAGGGTTTAGGACTTATCCAAGGTCAACCTAAATTACTAGTAGTTAAGACGAAGGCTCCCCAACTCCGCAACATTCTCAGATGCTTCTGGATCCTTCATTTCAATTCCTTTTAATCTTATGTGTCCAGAAAAAATAAAAATAGCAGGGTCCACAGAATAATCAGAAAACACATATGTTAAAATAGCCTTTAAGTTACCTTTAGTCTTCTTGCTCAGAAGAATGTAAGTACAGGGGATTGTTGGTGTTGAGGAAAAGACCAAGTGTGAGGAATGTGAGCACTAAATGTGTAAAGGTGGAATCCAGCTCTGTTTACACTCAGGCTTGGGCATACACATTATCTCCATTAAGAAATCCCAACTTTCACCAAGTAGATGGCAGGGAGATGGCCATTGCTCATGGAGGCTGAGACCCTGTCATCAGTGTGGGAATACAGGAAAAAGGGGAGGAAGAATGGGTGGACTAAAACAGGTGGCTATGTGTATTTAATTTAATGGATGTCAGTATGATTTGAGAGCTCTGAGGCATTGGGCTAGGCACTGAAAGAGAAAGTCGTAAAGATGACTAATAATTGACTTGGCTCTATGATGTGGCAGTCTTCTTCCAGCTTCCTTGACAGGCTGGAGAAGCCATTAAAATGCTAGCAGGGCTAGTTCTGACAAGCTTCTGCAGGACCTAAAAAGAGATTTAGAAGAATTGTGGCTTTCCAGACAGCAACCTTTCTGGCAAGCAGGACTCAGTCTGGACTGTTAGAGATCGGGATACTCTGGGTTTAGTGTCCATAGGCTCAGCTGCCCAAGAAGGCAAGCTCCCCTCACAGAATGAAACACCTAAAGAAACTGAGGACAAGGTAGTAAAGTAGGTGTTATAGTTTGAACGTTTGTCCCCCTAAACCTCATACTGAAATTTGATCCCAATTGCTGGAGATGGGGCCAAATGGAAGGTGTTTGAGTCATGGAAGCAGATAGTTCACTAATAGATTAATGCACTCCCTTTGAAGAGGGGTGGGGAAGGTGAGTAAATTCTCACCTTATTAGTTCCTGGGAGAGCTGGTTGTTAAAAACAGTCTGGCACCCCTGCCCCTTTTCATGTGATCTCTGCAAGTGTCTGCTCCCCTTCACCATCTGCCATAATTGGAAGCAGCCTGTGGCCCTCATTAGATGCCCAATCATGAAGTCTTCCAGACATCGGAATCATTAGCTGAGTAAATATTTTTTCTTTGTAAATTACCCAGCTTCAGGTATTTCCTTATAGCAATACTAAATAGACTAAGATGTAAGGTTTACCAGGCACGAAAAAAAAGTCAAGGAGAGGATGAGATGGAGTCACAGAATCTTAGAACTGAAAGACTTTCTCCTTCTCCATTGCTCAGACAAGAAACAGTGGTCCCAAAAAAGGCAGCAAGGAGCCCAAGGTCATACAGTAAGATGCAGATATCAGATTGAGGCCTGGGGATCTTAATTTCCAATCTAGTCACTGTTTTTTTTTTTTTTTTTTTAACTAATTTTCTGAGACATGTAACTGATATCAAGTTGCCTATTTAACTCTATTATGACCCTTAAAATAAGATGGAGGTTGAATACATTTTTTTTTAATTTGAGTATAGCTTCTGTCTTTTAAAATAATGTGGTGAAATTTGATCCACAGTTTGAGGTTGACAGAGACTAAATGTACAGAACACTCATGATATTAATGTTGTCCCCCCAACCCATATTCTTTCTCTCTCCCAGAATGCATATGACAATAAATAAAATAATATTAGTGAAAAAACTCATCCCCACAACACAGAAAAACACTTATCCTCTGATTTCTATAAAATAAATAACAAATGTTTATTGAGTACGGTGTCTGTGACAGGGGTTGCTCTGAATTCTTTACACTTACTCATTACAGCAATGTATTCATTACAGTAATCCTTTAAGGCAGTTGCTGTTGTTATCATCCCAACATTAAGGCAGGTACTGTAATTATCACCTTAACTTTAGGGATGACAAACTCAGTCACAGTTATGTGACTTACCCAATGTCACATACCTAGTAAGTAACACAGCCAGGATTTGAACCTGCTAAGGCCAGGTGGGTTTGCACTTATAAGCACCAGCCTGCAAGAGCAGCTGTTGCACAATTTTCCACAGTAGTATAGAAATCATGGATAGAAGGTAGCCCAAAACAGATCAGAAGACAGGTGAGTAATGGAGAGAAGGAAGGAGGCAACTAAGCTATAGTGTGCCTACTGTACACCAAGCACCAGGCTTTGAATTTTCTGAAGCTGGCCTTTAGCCTTGGGTCTGTCCTGGATGCAAAGCCAGCACTGAACTGAACTGCTCTGATCTGAAGCCAGTTTGGGCCCAGCCTGGCCACTGGAACAACAGTCATTCCAGATGACATTTACTGAGCACTTCCTGTGTGACAGGTAAAAAGCTAATCACTTTCCATATGTTAGTTCATAATGCCTTACAACAATCTTATGGGGAAGGTACGATCATTAACATCAGTTTGCACAAGAGGAAAGCACTAGCCACGGGGCCTTCAGTGAGTCTTTTATTATGGGGAGGGGATTGTTTAGTAGCAAGTATCAGTAGAGTTTCCCTGAGTGAAGGTCATACTGTCCATCAATTAAGGATCTGGGGCTGAGAAGAAGGTAAAAATGGAGGATGCCCCTAACAACTACTGTGTATTTGTTTTTTTATCACTTTCCTCCGACATTGACAGTGAGCCATGTTGTCTCCCAGGAGGAGATCCTCTCTCTGTCCTTAGAGAATTAGTGGAGTGTGTCCTTCTCTTGGGTCAGGCTGAACACCCCACTGCCTGAGCCTAATAGCAGGAGGTTGTGACATGCCTATCCCTGTAGTCCTATTAACCTATGGTCCCCTTCTGATTTCCCTGGGCACCCATAAGTGCTACAGGTTGTATTTCTTACCATCAGGAAAAGTAGACTTTGGATGAGCCTAAGATTTTCCACAAGGATGAATGGCAGGATAAAGGGGACAAAAGACAGAAAACAATAACAGTATTTAGAATGCAATGTAGTGAAAGTCACTGTTAAACAAAAGAAGGAACGCTGAAAGGAAAGTCAAGAGCCTGAGGCTGCATTCCAATATTTGTTGGGAGAGTATGTCCGTAATAACTACCTGCCATTTCATGAGGGCTCATGGTGTGTCTGTCACTGCAGTAGCAGCTTTTCCTAAATTATATCACTCAGTCCTCACAACTGCTTTACAAAGCAAGGATTGTTAATGTGACCCCCATTTTACAGAAAAGGAAACTAGAGCTCAAAAGAGGATACAACTTGTCTAGGGCCACATAGTTAAGAAATAGGCAGAACTGAGATTCAAACCTAAACAGTATGACTCCAGAATTTATGGTGCTAAACCACCCCCACTCCTCAATGCAGTTGTGGACTTCAACTTTCCTACTTGGAAAATGAAACAAAGCTCCAGCTCTGAAATTCTGTAACTTTATTTAAACCTTAGAAAGTGTGCCAGAGGGAGCAGTCTTGAAAGCTGCAGATGATCTTCTGTTTTCTTGCGCATAGTTGAATGAGGGGCCAATGAAAGGCAGCGGCGGGAAGCCTGGCAGAATGCTGCCTCTTTGGACCTTTTCCCACCTGAGGAGCTTGAGATTTATTAAACACTAGCATATTTGTGTCCATGGTCCCTTTCTTATGTCTCCTCTTACCCCAACAGTTCCACTCAGAAAGTAGGATGAGCAAAGCCACCTGGCAGGTTTGACTGGCCCCAAGACAAAAGCCAACCCTGCCTAGGCAGGTAAGCCCCCCAACCTAGCCGAGTGCACAGGAGGACTTTGTCTCTTCCCTTCCCCTGAGCCACAATGGGAGGAGTAAGAAAGAGTTGTCTGACCCCCAATTTTCATAGCAAAGGCTTTTAAGAATAAAACTGAGGTCAGATGCAGTTGTTTGGTTTCAATATTAAAGTTTCTAGCATTTTCTGAGCACATTATATTTTCTATGTGATTCTCTATACATTCTCTCTTTGCTTCCTCACAGTAAACCTAGAAGCTAAGAAAGGAGGGAGGGAAGAACACACCACATTCATTTTATTGATAGATGAGGAAACTGACATCCAGAGAAAGAAAGAGCAATGCAAGCCCCAGAAAACAAGAAAGTCAGAATTTTGCCCTACCTGCTAGGTGGGCACTTCTACAGTGCAGAGCTAGGGGATTCCATCCCAGGATCCAGGGAATACATTCCCTGATTCCTGAGCAAGATGCTAGGAGGCTATAGAGCAACTTAATCTGTGTGGTGCCTGCCGTAGGTTCAGCTAGCCAGAAAGGAATCATCATGAGACCATCCACACTGTCTTCTGGCCAAGCTTAGAAAGGCTCAGAAAGGATTGATATGGCAGCATCAGGACCTAAAACTTCATCACTCAGTTGTTGAAACTTGGTTCAGATTTTACTTTCAGATAAAAAATTACTAATTCATCAAAATGGCACAGTGGAACTAGGGAACCAGTAGAGAGTCAGGAGATACAGGGGACCCAGCAGCTCAGCTTCCTTTGTGATTTGCTTAAGTGCTGCCCTGATTTGGAGCTTGAGTTCCATTTGTTACATGAGGAGGTTGGACTCCTTTGTTATTTAAATTTCCCTCTAGTACAGGTTTTTTTTTTTTTTTTTTTTTTTTAAATACTTTAAGTTTTGGGATACATGTGCAGAACGTGCAAGTTTGTTACACAGGTATACACATACCATGGTGGTTTGCTGCACCCATCAACCCATAATCTACATTAGGTATTTCTCCTAAGGCTATCCCTCCCCTAGACCCCCTCCACCTGACAGACCCCAGTGTGTGATGTTCCTCTCCTTGTGTCCATGTGTTCTCATTGTTCAACACCCACTTATGAGTGAGAACCTGCGGTGTTTGGTTTTCTGTTTGTATGTTAGTTTGCTGAGAATGATGGTTTCCAGCTTCATCTGTGTCCCTGCAAAGGACATTAACTCATCCTTTTTCATAGCTGCATAGTATTCCATAGTGTATATGTGCCACATTTTCTTTTTTTTTTTTTTTTTTTTGTCAGAGTTTCGCTCTTGTTACCCAGGCTGGAGTGCAATGGCGCAATCTCGGCTCACCGCAACCTCCGCCTCCTGGGTTCAGGCAATTCTCCTGCCTCAGCCTCCTGAGTAGCTGGGATTACAGGCACGTGCCACCATACCCAGCTAATTTTTTTTTGTATTTTTAGTAGAGACGGGGTTTCACCATTTTGACCAAGATGGTCTCGATCTCTTGACCTCGTGATCCACCCGCCTCGGCCTCCCAAAGTGCTGGGATTACAGGCGTGAGCCACCGCGCCCGGCCCTTTATCCAGTCTATCATTGATGGGCATTTGGATTGGTTCCAAGTCTATGCTATTGTGAACAGTGCTGCAATAAACATACATGTGCATGTGTCTATATACTAGAATGATTTATAATCCTTTGGGTATATTACTTATTGCAGGAAGAGAGAACACACACCATGGGGAACCAGGGAGTGTCTCAGTAAGAGGCATGAGGAAAAACTTACTATAGGATTTGGGCATTCATTGGTGATTTGAAGGTGTATCTAAGGAAGTGGAGGTTTGCTCTAGATTGTATGCTGTCAAAATGGAGGACAATTTTATGATTGCACATCTTACTGTTATCTATAGGAAGGGAGACTAGAGCAAGGATAAAGGTGTAATTGGGAAAGAAGCAGCAATCATTTATTTTGGCTAAGGAGGGATGCTTGGTACAGATAGCATAGCAAGCTGATTTCTGTGCTTAGACAGAATTATGAAGTGACCTTGCCTTGTCTCATTATATCATGGTCTCGTAGTAATCTTGTCTGAAGTTGTTATTTTGTGAAATTATTGATACCATTTATGAAAATAACATTATTTAGCCATGAGTGCCAGGCCAGCCTTAAATGTTAGAGACTGTTTTTTTTTTTTTTTTTTAATTCTCTCATTTGAATAAGGACAGATGAAGTTGGGCCACAGCACATCAATCCACCTAACCATTGCAAGATTTTAATTACAATCTATAGGGTGTCCATCCAATATTGTTTGTAGTTGATCTGGTGTTGATCCTTTGTACTACTTCTGTTATAGGATGAGATTTTGAAACACCTCACTTGACAATAGCTGCTTAGTAGCATTTAAGACTCTGGACAGGATATATTGGCCAACTTTTACATAGGCAATTTTCAGAAATAAAATCATTATTAGTCTTTGCCATAAGTCCAAGCTGAGGCAATGGAAACATGTCCCAGAATTCAGTGGGGTCTGTTTCAGAAAACCAGGTGGCTTTTTCTCTTGGCCTAGTCATAGACTGTTTTCTTTTTCCTGTAGTATTTATATAGGAGAAAAAAAAAAATGCTGTAGCACAATTCCGCTTGGCTGGCTAAGAGGAAAGAAAGGACTATACAATTACCCATTATAACTTTAGTTAATTAATTCAGACTAATTTGTTGGGCTTCTGAAACAGAAGTGCTTATAATTTAATGACTTGTGCAAAAGTTTTAAACCACCCTTTCTAGTTCTATTATTCCCTCTGTGAGAGTTGCAGATCACAGAATATTCATGGAGAAGAAATTTATTATCCCTCCAGGAAGTTTTACTGAATAACCTGACCTTGTTTTATTTTGGGGACTTCAGGGAATTGCCTTTAAATAAATAAAATTTACTGAAGGGATAGTTTTAAATATCTGGAAATCTCTAACAATTGCTGCTAATACACAGGAAAAATTAATGAACACTAGAGCTCATTTTTCCTATCTACCTTCGATGTATCCTTTAACCAACCTTCTCCCCATTCTCTCCTCCTCCCTAAGCTCCCCAGCCTCCAATACTGGGTTTTTCTTTGTGGAAAGTTTCTTTATTACTTATTCAATCTTTTTACTTTTAATGGGTCTAAGTAGACTTTCTGTTTCTTCTTGAGTCAGTTACAGTAGTTTATAACTTTCTGGAAATTTCTGTCCATTTTATTTAAATTATTTATTAACATAAATGTTCACAGGATTCCTTTCTATTTTTTATTTCTATATAGTTAATAGTAGTGATATCTGCTGATTTTAGTAATTTTAGATTTCTTTTTTCTTTGTCAGTCTAGATAAAAGTTTGTCAATTTTATCAAACTTTTATAAAAAACAGCTTTTGGGATTGTTGATTTTCTCTACTTTTTTTTCTATTTTCTATTTCATTTATTTTAGTGATAACTGTGAAAAGAAAGCAAAAACTTAGGACCCCAATTCACTATGCCAAAAAAAATTACTCTAAAAGCTGAGTCGTGCAAGAAAATGCCTTTCCTTTTGTTCCTAAGCAGATAGCCATGGAAAAACATTTAAATATCTTCACAGGTAGCTACTATATGTTCACCTTATCTTTATGTAAAGTGCAGATTTACTGAGCATGAGAGGAATACATAATTGACTATTCCCCTACCTGCTCCTCTTCTCTTGCAACATGTGGATTCAATAATGTGATAATACCCTCTTTCTTTCCCTTCTAGTCTGCTTTTCTCCTTTAAAAATTGAAGGCCCCCAAATCATCTTTGGATAAAGGCACAAACCTGTCTCCCAAGCATGTCCTTAACCTTGGCAAAATGAACTTCTAAATTGATTGAGATCTGTCTCAGATACTTTTTGGTTTACATAATTTTCAGGTCATATTTGACAGAAGCCAGTCTTCCAAATTAATCTGCCTTGGGGAAGTCTTGTGACTCAAGGGCAACATTCTCTCTCTGAGTAAATAATCTTATGGTAAATTCCTCAAATTGTTGTACTGATCAATGTGTAACCTGCGGGACACTAACTAGGAAGCCGATTTATTTTAAGATTAACTGAAGCATGAATTTCTACTGATTGCCTTGCACCTAGACATTTTTAGCCTCTGTGATACAATCTGTAACTAATGACTGTAGCTTCTGTATTGTCTCCTCCAATGAAAAGAGAACAACTTCAGTATGAAGAGTCTATCTCCCTTCTTTTAACCTTTTCTATAAAATCCTTTCACCTAGTGACAGATTTCAGAACACCACCAACTCTGTTGGTGTGTCTTGCAGATTTATTATCACATTTGGCTTCCAGTAAACTTTTATCAAATCATTTCTGCCTCAATAGCCTTAATTTCAGTCTAATTAAATTATAATTTATTATTTTCTTCTTTCTGCTTACTTTGGGTTTACTTTGGGTTAGGTAATTTAAGATCACTCTTCTTTTGTAATTTAGGCATTTATAGCTGTACATTTTCAAGAACTACTTTAGCTGCATCTCAAGTTTTGGTATATTGGTGCTTTTATTCATCTTAAACTGTTAATTTTCTTAGTAGTCTCTTATTTGAACCATTAGTTATTTAGAAGTGTGTTTTATAAATTCCACTTATTTATGAACTCAAATTTTCTTCTGCTGTTGATTTTTAATTTCATTTCCTTGTGGTCAGAGAGTCTGATATTGTGAAATATATATTTGGTCTTTGTCCTTGTTCCCAGCATCAACTCCCTAAATTCTTGGAATCCTCAAAGTCATAAGTATCTTTTCGTATACTAATGAGTTGACCACACCAGGCATGGTAGTGCATGCCTGTAATTCCAGCACTTTGAGAGGCTGAGGTGGGCGGATTGCTTGAGCTCTGGAGTTTGAGATCAACCTGGGCAACAAAGTGAGACCTCATCTCTAAAAAACAGAAAAAAAAAAATGAGTTGACTGATCGCTGTAGCCTCTATGTAGCTTCAGAATGGATGCTGGTCACCAGAAAGACCAAGGCAGAATTAGAGGGCTGGAACTTTTAGTCCCACCCCCTAACCTCCAAGGAGGAAAGAGGGCCTGAAGATGAAGTTGATCACCAATGGCCAATGATTTGATCAATCATGCCCACTTAATGAAGCATTCATAAAACCCCAAAAAGGACTGAATTTAAAGAGCTTCCCAATAGCTGAACACATGGAAAATTCTGGAAGGTGGTACACCAAGGGAGGATTTGGAAAACTTGCACACCTAATCCCGTACCTCCATCCTATGTGTCTCTTCATCTGTATCATTTGTAATATTCTTTAGAATAAACCAATAAACGCAAATTAATGTTTACCTGAGTTTTGTGAGCCACTCTAGTAAATTAAGCAAACATGAGTAGGGAATCATGGGAGCCTCAGTTTATAGCCCATCAGTCAGAAGCACACGTGAAACAACCTAGGCATTGCAATTGGTATTAGAAGTAGGGAGCAGTCTTGTGGGACTAAGCCCTCAACCTGTGGAATCTGATGCTATCTCCAGGTAGATAGGGTTGGAATAGAACTGGGTTGGAGGATATCCAGCTGGTGTCTGCTGCAGAATTGCTTGCTTGCTTGATGTGCACTTACATCTGCTGTCAGAAGCACCTTGAGAGAGTATAGTGGGAGAAACTGAGGGTTTTTTTTTTTCTCTCTCTCTCAGAGAGCATTAAGTGGATGATTTCAATCCTCCTAAATCTACTGAGGCTGGTTTTATGACCTAGCATGTGAGCTATCATGGAGGATGTTGCGTGTGCACTTGTAAAGAATGTGTATTCTGCTGTTGCTGGATAGAGTGTTATACAGATATTGTTTAGTTGATTTATAATGTTGGTCAGTTCTTCTATATCCTCTATATATTCTATTATTCTGCTATCTTTACTATTCTAAAATGGCCAACTTTATGTATGCTAACAGTTTTTGCCTCAGTGTCTATTTTGTCTCATATTAATAAAGCCACTCATGTTCTTGGCCAGGTCCAGTAGCTCACATCTATAATCCCAGCACTTTGAGAGGCTGAGGCGGGTGGATCACTTGAGGTCAGGAGTTTGAGACCAGCCTGGCCAACATGGTGAAATCC